>NC_133118.1:24580118-24886538 GCF_022965805.1 Primulina eburnea
AAAAAATTAGACCCTGTTTTATAATTGATTAATTAGTCCCAATGATGATTAAGAACTGGATTAGCGTCCGGGTCCCCACATCACATCAGCCGAAAATTCACACACAACACACATCATATTTTCGAGATTTTGAAAAGGAGAAAAAACAAGGGGTCTTCGTCGCCTGTTCGTCCTTCTTCGCATCCCACGCCAACGATCGTATATTCGAGCGTTCTAAAACGCAAAGGCACGCTTCTAAACTCCTTTGACACATCATTCAAGTCATACTATGCTTGGTTTATTTATTTCTGCGTAACAAATATTTTCAAAGTTTTGATGATTTTAAGCTTGTTTGAAAACGGTTATGATTCCTAAGGACATGCTGCCAATAAGAGGTGTTTAAGGGACGGGAAAAAAGTTGTTAAGGGACAACACGATGACTGGAGTCGAGCTTGGCTAGGAAGAAACGAGCCTAGGGTTTTCTATTGGGGGGGGGCACGCGATCATGGGCCCAGCTTGGTGCCTGGCAGCGTGTGGCTCGGTCAGAGCTCGGGTTGGGGCTTGTGCTGGGCGTGGTTCAATGTTAAGAAGCAATTAGTGTAACATACCGTACTTTTTACTACTTGAAATTTGCGGAAAAATTAAAAATTTTGTTAAATAAGAAGTAAGCCTTCAAAATTTTGATAAAGTTTACTTCTTATTTAAGAAAATTTTTAATTTTTCCGCAAATTTCAAGTAGTAAAAAGTATGGTGCGTTACAATCAGTGAAGACCAATACACAACAATATGTGAAGATACAGAGAAAAAGGGCATGCATATTGCATATCAGCTTACAAGAAGCAATCAGCTTAGAAGGAACACTTCATCGTGTTATCAGTTTAGACTAGAAACACAATTCCATCAGTGTGTGAGAACACTTTTGTGTTGTACTATGAGAGATCACTTCTCACACACACACACACCCCACCACTCAAATATAGTCTTGCACAAAGACAATAAACTTGTGTATGTAGTCTTTGACATACAGACGTTAAACAAGTGATGGCTGGAAGATAATGTCTTCAGTCTAGTTTAGGAGTTCAGTTAGGCAGTAAGTAAGTCCTAAGCTGGGTGGGTTTGTACAAGGTGTTGTATAAATAAAAGTCCTCTAGTGGATCCTACCCAAGGTGGTAAAAGGGGTGACATAGGAGCAGTTGAAGTCTTCGAACATCCATAAACATATCTTATATATTTAACTTCTGTCTTCAAACTGGTTTGATCAGTTAGAGCATTCGTTAGGTCAGTTTTCACCATAACTGAACTGATATATGACACAACTGATTCCTTTTATTTTTAGTTATTTAGTTACACATGATATAAAATATATCAATATTTCTTAATGAAGGATTACTTCGAGTGTTTTCCACTTGGTTTAAAACCAAACTCGATCTAATTCATTAGTGTTTACATTCTTAGAACACGAGCTATTGCAGCTCATTGAGAATATTTTGTTTGAAGCACCTCAAGATGCCCAGCACACGATCCTTCAGGAAGCAATCAGAATAATCCTTGCTTATGTCTCATTCAAAAACTTCAAAGTCTACCAAATGGATAACAAGAGTGCATTTCTAAATGGTCAGTTGCAGGAAGAAGTATATGTTGAACAACCACCGGATTTTTTTTAATCACTCTTTTTTTCCTGATCATGTTTATAATTTTAACAAAGCTCTATGTGGTCTTAAACAAGCTCCAAGAGCTTGGTATGAAATACTTTCAAATTTCTAACTGATCATGATTTTACTGTTGGATCAGTTGATAAGACTCTCTTGAAATTTTCAAAGAATGATAATATTTTACTTGTGCAAATATATGTTGATTATATTATTTTTAAGTCAACTAACTTTTTTCCAAGTTAATGCATGAAAAATTTGAGATGAGTATGATGGGTGAACTGACGTTCTTTATCGGTCTACAAGTGAAGCAACTGAAAACTTTTATTTTTATCAGTCAGACCAAATACACAAAGGAACTGATTAAGAAATTTGTCATAGAGACATGCTCAGCTGCAAGTAATCCCATTAGCTCATCGATTAAAATAGATAAAGATAAAGGAGGAATATTAGTTGAGATGGCACTCTACATAGGTTTAATATGTTCTTTGTTATACCTAATTGCTAGTCATCCTGATATTGTATTTGTTGTTTGTATGTGTGCTAGATTTCAGACATATCTTAAGAAATCACATTTTTCAGCTGCCAAATGCATATTGAAATATATTAAAGGCACGCAAAATGTGGGCTTATGGTATGATAAGGGCTCATCTTTCAATTTAGTTGGCTATTCAGATCCAGATATGCAGGATGTAAGATTGATCGTAAAATAACCAGTGGATCATGTCAGTTTCTAGGAGACAGACTGATATCTTGGTTCAACAAGAAACAAACATCCATAGCAACTGCCACAACTGAAATAGAATATCTAGCTGCAGGAAGCTGTTGTGCTCAACTGATCTGGATTCAGCAACAACTGAAAGACTATGGAGCCATTGCAGAAGAATCACCAATCTTTTGTGATAATACAAGCACAACTGCGATTACATATAATCTAGTTCTTCACTCTAGGACCAAAGACATTGACGTCAGACATCACTTAATCAGAGACCATACTCTAAAGAAAGCAATCAGGCTGGAATACATACCAACTGAGCAACAAGCAGCTGACATCTTCACCAAGCTATTACCCGAGACTAAGTTTTCTCACTTTCGCAATATTCTTGGTTTAATTGATTTATTTTAGTTATATTATTTCTTGTCAGTTAATATTGTTAGTAAGTTGTTATCAGTGAAGTTGCATTGTTATGTCAGTTCGAGGTGTTAGTTAGTAGTTTTTTAACTGTCACTAATTATCTTTTAAATTAGTATCAGTTAGTATGCAGAAAGTAAATAGCAATGAATCGGAATAGAAATTTTATTGATAGTATCTTTCTATCATTACACGAACTAGTTCTCTTTCAATGGCGTCTAGCCAAAGGGACATCCAACTAGACATCTCATTGCAGGCAATTATTTCGTAGCCTTCTGATTTAACAATTCTTTCTAGCACCATCTGCTCCTTCCTAAGCATCAAATAGTAAAGACCTTCATCAGTTACAAGGTTTGAAGTGTTAATGAATTCGAAACGTTTCTTATATTTGATCTCAGTTGCCTTCTGTTTATTAGTAGCAACTAATCTATCTTGCTGGATGGTCTGGAAGTCATGTATCTTAGTCCAGGTGGACATGAATTTCAAAGACATAATCTTCAATGTCTCATTTCCAACTCTCCATGCGTGGAAGACTTGCCGCAGGATAGGATTGTTGGAACTGGCTGTTCTATCCATCTTTGCTTAATGGTTATTATGTGTATATAATTAAGATTGATCTTATTTATAGACAGACTCTAACTAAAGAAACAAGAGAAGACAAAGAGATATCAGTCAACAGAACGCAATCAAATTATCAAGACTGAGATTCTCTTACTCTCTTTTACTTATATGCACTTATTTAGGGGAATGTCAATTCTAAATGGTTAACTGATAAGACCATCATCAGTTGGTCTTCAACTGAACTGATTCAGTTTTCAACTGATCACTCAGTTACTGAACTAACTGATTTTAAATAATAGGTTAACTGATTATGTAACGTCCGAAAAACCAACCTACGTAAACCACATGCATGCAAAATTATTTTAATTTCTTAATTGTTTTATTTAATTGCTTTCAAATGCTTGCATGATATTTATTATATGATTAAATGCATGATTGCATAATTAGATGATATTATGACATGATTACATGAAATCAAGGATTTAACCGAATATTCGATAATAGGCAGGGAAAATGAGACTCGGGACGACCATGACAAGAATAATTATTTTTCATTAAATGATGGCAAGGCTTCCTAATATGATATAAAAATGATTTAATTTTCCTAAAAATGCCGGAGTTCGAATTATTTTACGAGTCGAGCTCGGTTTTTCTCGGGAAGCCGGTTTTGGGCAAACAAGGAGTTTTAAAAGATCTAAAATATTATTTTATTGAAACTTATTTTATAAACTTTTACTATTTAATTAATTAAGTGTTATTGGGCCCAATTTAATTATTTAAAGTAGGCCCAATTGTCCTTAATCTTACAAGCCCAAAACCAAAGCCCACTAGCATGTTAATTAATCTATAAATAAGATATCTAGGCTTTCAAAACACCACAATTAAACCCTTGTATCAGCCGAAATTCACCAAGAACCCACACAATAATTTTCGAAAATATTGGAAGGAATAAGGCTTGTGTTCTTCGTCGTCTGGTCGTCCAACGTCGCACCCTCGCCAACGATCGAATAATCAATAGTTATAAATACAAAGGCACATTTTCTAAACCTTTTAAACATCATACAAATCATAATACGTGTGTGTTAATTGATCTTGCATGAAAAATATTAACGTTCCATTATTTTACGATAGGATACATTTTTTTCAAAGTTTTAATGATTTTACGCTTGTTTTGAAAATGTTTTTGAATCCAACGAGTATGCTGCCAATACATGATTAAATATGAATGAAACATGAACAAAAAATGATAAAAAAGTGAATAGAAAACAAGCTGGAACAACCAAAAGAAAATCAGTAAGGGGCTGTGGTATTTTGCATGGGTTGTTCAAGGTTCAAGGGCTTGGTTGCTTTGCATGGGGCTTGTGGGCTCGTCCAAGGCTGGCTGGGGCTCGAGGATGGTCTTGGGTGAGGGCCTGGTAGAGTCCTAGGGGGCTAGGACTCGTGCAGCAGGGCTGGGGAAGAGTCCTCGCTGCATAGGACCTTCCCGAGGGTGTTTCTTGGTTTGGCTGAGAGTTTCAGAGGGCGGATCGGTTTGGGGCTGAGCTAGGTTGTCCATCAGGGTCCTAGGGTGATGGGTATGGGTCGGGCCAGGGGCTGGAGTGGCTGAGCTTGCTGCTTGCTCGAGCAAAACGAGGGAACCGTAAGAGAGCACAAGAGGCGCGCGGCTGCTGTCTTGTTCAGGTGGTTCGCATGCGGGTTCAAGGGCTTGGGCTAGTCTGGGTTGGGTCTGGGCATGGTCCACGGTTGGTTAGGGTCAAATTGGCTCGGTGGTGGCTTGACTGGAAGTGTCCTAGGTTGTCTAGGAGCCTTTGAGCGTGAGTTAGCAGCGCCGCGTGGGTCTTGGTTGTGCGCAGGGGGAGTTACATGGGTTAGGGGTTGGTCTGGTCTGGGAAGAAGCTGAGCATGGTCCAGGGTCACTGAGGGTCCGAGGTGGTGCCTGGTTAGGTGGCTAGAAGAGTCCTAGTTCGATCAAGAGTCCTAAGTGAGGAAGGAAGCTTGCGTACAGTTTTGTGCCTTCGGTTGCTGGGCTTGTGCATGCGTTAGGGGCTAGGTACAGGGGTCAGGGCTGGTTAGTAGGGTGACTAGGTGTGTTGGCTTGGGTTTGACTCGAGGTGGCTCGACCATGGCTCGAGTAAATAAGGGGATGGCTCGGTGATTCGGTTAAGGGGCATTATTTCAAATTTAATAAGGAAAATTGGAACCATTGTTCCACGGGTGTGGTTCATGGATCACAAGGGTATATTAGGTATTAAAAATATTATTTTTAAAATTTGGGATCAAGATAATGAGTTTTGAAATTATTCGGGATTTAATCGCTTCACGAAATGTTAATTAAATAATTAATTGAAACACCTAGTTTTAAGCGGGATAAAATTATGAAAAATTAGATTTAAGGTTAAATAATTATTTAAGGTATGTCCATGTCATTAAAATTGAGAAAAAGATAAAATCAAGAATTTTTACATCCATGGGCAAAGCGGTAATTTTACACTTAAAAAAATATGTAAACGCTTGACAGTGTCCCGATGGATCATAATGCATGTTAAATGATATTTTTTGATTTAAAATGACGATTTTGATGATAATATATTATTTTATAATTTAAGGTAAAGCTGTGTAATTTATACAGTTTAAAATGCTATTTTTGGAAAGTCATGATATTTTATGTTTTAAAAGAAAAAAAAAATATTTTGAGAGAGTGAATTGACTGTGACATATGTTATATGATTTGTGGGGGATCTGTTTATGTGAGGACGGTGAACTTACAATTTTGTGAGGATGACGTGAGGACCAAGGCCCCATAGTGACCTCGTGTACGGGCCAATCCCCCAGAGGGACCCCGAAAATCGTATTTCCACGGTCGAGCCTAGTGCATACCCCCATGGGCCATGTGGAGCTAAAGACTGACCAGTCAGCTTGAGGATAAAAGCTAGTCACTTTCAAGGATTAAACTTCACCAAAAATGATATATGATTGAAATCTTTACGATTTTAATGATTTTATGGTATATGATTTATGATTATGATTAAAGCTCTATTTTTAAAATGATTTATTTATGCTCAAAAGGTATTTTAAAATGATTTTATGATTTAATTATGCTTAGAATTATTTTTTATGGTTTATTTATGTTTAAAAGATTATTTTAATAAAAGGATGATTTTTAATGCATGTGATTGTATATGTATTATTTGCTATCCATGTTTAGAACGTGCTGAGTCTTTAGACCCACTAGGTTTGTATGATGCAGATTTTGATGATTTTTGGGAGGCGGCGACGATTGAGTGGATCGAGTGCAGCAGTACACACCCGAGGGCCTTTATGTTTCCGCACTAGCTAGATGGATAAAAGATTTAATGATTACGTTAATGATTTTTATTAGACATAATTTTTATGCATTATTTTATTGTTAGTTGATATTTTTCAAGGTCGATTTAGGATTTTTGGTTAATCGATGATTTAGGATTTATTTTATGGAATTGAGATTTCATATGTTAATTTATTATTGATTGTTAGAAATTCTAAGTTATTTATTTTAGAATTTTCAATTTTATGATTTATGATTTTAAAAAAAATTCGCGATCGTTTCAGTTGGTATCAGAGATAAGGTTCCTTAAAGGGTTGTGTTCTGTCATTCCGAGAAGCTCAAGAAGTCACGCATCAAATATGTGAGTTTTTACTGCTTTATATTTTATATGCTTAAAATTCTTTTAAATGTTTATATGATGCATGATATACATGTTAGTTGCATGCCGCTTGAAAATTTTTTAAATCCATGTTGGTTATGTGGTTTGTACGACGTGTACAGAGATGCCTCCTAAAAGGATATTGCGTAGGACTGATGAGATTAGAAAGGAGGAGGAGATTCCACAGCCTCCACCTATTCAGGATGCTAGTGCCCGTGTACTAGCCGGTATGGCACGTTTTTTGAGCAACATGTAGGGGATGGAGCAAGGGTTAGACCAGAGGCTGCTTATGAGCGTTTTAGGAGGACGCACGCCGAGGATTTTCATGGCACTACTGATCCATTTGTTGCTGAGGGATGAATTAGATCTTTAGAGGTGATATTTCATTACATGGAGATGGCGGATGCTGACCGAGTTCGTTGTACCATCTATCTGTTGAAGGGAGACGCTTTTTTATGGTGGGAGGGAGCGGAGCGAGGAGTGAACTTAGCGACTTTGACTTGGGAGGAGTTCAAGACGGTGTTCTATGACAAGTACTTCACATCCGATGTTCGTTCTAGACTTAAAAGAGAGTTTATGAGTCTCCGTCAGGGGGATTGGTCTGTTGCCGAGTTTGTGCAGAAGTTTGATAGAAGATGTCACTTTGTGCCCTTGATTGTCAATGATGCTGCTGAAAAATTACGACAACTTCTAGATGGTTTGAGGCCGACTATCCGTCAAGATGTGATGCTTGGCGATCCTACTGATTATACTGCTGTCGTCGCCAAAGGTTTTAGAGCTGAGCAGTCATTTAAAGATATAGATTGGGAGATGCAGCGAAAGAGGAACCGTGCTCAGCAAGCTAGTCATAGTAATAAGAAGCCCTATGTGGGACAACCAAAGCAACCAGAACCACCAAAACCACAAGGGCAACCACCAAGAAGGAACGTTCCGTAGGCTGATGAGAAACCACTGTGCAAGGAATGCAATCATCCACATTCTGGCAAGTGCATGTGGGGCACCTACAAGTGGCTCAAGTGCGGAGTTTTGGGACAAAAGGCGGTGGATTGAACAAAGCCTATGCAACCCATGACTGGAAGAGTCTATGTGATGCAAGCCGAGGAGGTAGAGGCAGAGCCGACTCTACACTGGTTTCTAGTTAACCTAGTTGTTTAACATCTTTTTGATGCTGTTCTTGCATGAAATGTTAAATGGTTTATGGGAATTGATTGGGATATTGGATAACTTAGAAGAGAATAGGGTGGATGCACTACTTGAGCTAGATTTAGGAGTCGACTTTGGGAAAATTTTGGGTAAGAATTGCAATTTAAAGATTTGAGAATTTAGTTTGAGGTGGATAAGGGAATTTAAGCTTTGCAATCATCAAGTCAAGGAAAAATTTCGAGGACAAAAATCTATTTTAGTTGGGAGGGGGGCAGGGGGAGAGAATTGTAACGTCCTAAAAACCAACCTATGTAAACCACATGCATGCAAAATTATTTTATATGATTAATTGTTTTATTCAATTGCTTTCAAATAATTGCATGATATTTTTTATATGATTAAATGCATGATTACATAATTAGATGATAATATGACATGATTACATGAAATTAAGGATTTTAACCGAATATTCGATAATAGGCAGGAAAAAGGAGACCGACTACGAACAAGACAAGAATAATTATTTTTCATTAAATGATGGCAAGGCTTCCTAATATGATTTAAAAATTATTTAATTTTGCGAAAAATGCTGGAGTTCGAATTATTTTACGAGTCGAGCTCGATTTTTCCCGAGAAGCCGGTTTTGGGCAAACAAGGAGTTTTAAAAGATAAAAAATATTAGGCAAAAACTTGTGTGAGACGGTCTCACGGGTATTATTTGTGAGACGGATCTCTTATTTGGGTCACCCATGAAAAAGTATCACTTTTTATGCTAAGAGTATTACTTTTTATTTTGAATATGGGTAGGGTTGACCCGTCTCACAGATTATAATCCGTGAGACGGTCTCACATGAGACTCACTCAAAATATTATTTTTTTGGAAACTTGATTTATAAACTTTTACTATTTAATTAATTTAGTGTTATGGTGTCTAATTTAATTTTTTAAAGTAGGCCCAATTTCCTTAATCTTGCAAGCCCAAACCAATGCTCACTATCATGTTAATTAATCTATAAATAAGCAACCTAGACTTTCAAAACACCACAATTAAACCTTTGTATCAGCCGAAATTCACCAAGCACCCACACAATAATTTTTGAAAATATTGGAAGGAAGAAAGCTTGTGTTCTTCAACGTTCGGTCGTCCAACACGCACCATCACCAACGATCGAATAATCGAGAGTTATAAACACTAAAGCACGTTTTCTAAACCCTTTTAAACATTATAAAATCATAACATGTGTGTGTTAATTGATTTTGCATGAAAAATATTAATGTTCGATTATTTTACGCTATGATACATATTTTACAAAGTTTTAATGATTTTATGCTTGTTTTGAAAATGTTTTCGAATCCAATGAGTACGCTACCAATACATGATTAAATATGAATGTAACATGAACAAAACATGATAAAAAGTGAATAGAAAACAAGCTGGAACAGCCGAGAAAAATAAGTAAGGGGCTGTGTGGTTTTGCATGGGTTGTTCAAGGTTCAAGGGCTCACTTGCTTTGCATGAGGCTTGGGGGCTTGGCCAGGGCTAGCTGGGGCTCAAGGAGGGCCTTGGGTGAGGGCCTTGGGTGAGGGCCTGGTAGAGTCCTAGTGGCCTAGGACTCGTGCACCAGGGTTGGGGAAGAGTCCTCGCTGCATAGGACCTTCTAGAGGGTGTTTCTTGGTTTGGCCAAGAGTTTCGGAGGGTGGCTCGGTTTAGGGCTGGGCTAGGTGGTCCGTCAGTGTCCTAGGGTGATGGGCAGAAGTCGAGACAGGGGCTGGAGCAGCTGGGCTCTCTGCTGGCTTGAGCAAAACGAGGGAACCATGATAGAGCACAAGAGGCACACAACTACTGTCTTGTTCAGGTGGTTCGCGCCCGGCTTCAAGGGCTTGGGCTGGTCTGGGTTGGGTTTGGGCGTGGTCTAGGGTTGGTTAGGGTCAGGAGGGCTCGGTGGTGGCTCGACTGGAAGTGTCCTAGGTTGTCTAGGAGCCTTTGAGCATGAGTTAGCAGCACCGCGTGGGTCTTGGTTGTGCGCAGGGGGATTTGCAAGGGTTAGGGGCTGGTCTGATGGCTTGGGCTGCTCTAGGATGAAGCTGAGCGTGGTCCATGGTCAGTGAGGGTCTGAGGTAGTCGTTGGTTAAGTGGCTAGAAGAGTCCTAGTTCGATCAAGAGTCCTAAGTGAGGAAGAAAGCTTGCGTACAGTTTTGTGCCTTCGGTTGCTGGGCTTGTGCATGAGTTAGGGGCAAGGTCCAAGGGTCAGGGCTGGTTAGTATGGTGCCTAGGTGGGTTGTCTTGGGTTTGGCTCGCGGTGGCTCGAGTAAATAGGGAGATGGCTCGATGGGCTCGGTTAAGGGGCATTATTTCGAATTTAATAAGGAAAATTGGAACCATGGGTCCACGAGTGTGGTTCATGGCTCACAAGGGTAGATAAGGTATTTAAAATATTTTGTTTAAAATTTGGGATCAAAATAATGAGTTTGAAATTATCCGGGATTTAATCGCTTCACGAAACATTAATTAAAGAATTAATTGAAACACCTAGTTTTATGTGGAATAAAATTACGAAAAATTAGATTTAAGCTTAAATAATTATTAAGGTAAGCCCATGTCATTAAAAGTGAGAAAAATATAAAATCGAGAATTTTTACATCCAAGGCAAAATGGTAATTTTACACTTAGGAAAATACTTAAACACTTGGCAGAGTCCCGAAGGATCATAACGCATGTTAAATTATTTTTTATGATTTAAAATGATAATTTTGATGATAATATATTATTTTATGATTTATGGTAAAGTTGTGTAATTTATATTGTTTAAAATGTTATTTTTGGAAAGTCACTGTATTTTATGTTTTAAAAAGAAAAAGAAAAATATTTTGAGGGATGTGAATTGACTGTGACATATGATATATGATTTGCGGGGGATTCGTTTATATGAGGACGGTGAACTTTCAATTTTGTGGGGATGACGTGAGGACCAAAACCCTAGAGGGACCCCATATACGGGACAAGGCCCCAAAGGACTACGACGATCGTACTTCCAAGGTGGAGCCTAGTGCACACCCCATGGGCCATATGGAGCTGAAGACTGATCACTTGACCGGAGGATAAAAGCTAGTCATTTCTAAGGATCAAACTTCACCCAAAATGATATATGATTGAAATCTTTACGATTGTATGATATATGATTTATGATGATTATAAAAGCTATTTTTAAATGATTTTTAAATGATTTATTTATGATTAAAGCTATTTTTAAAATGATTTATTTATGCTCAAAAGGTATTTTAAAATGATTTTACGATTTATGATTTAATTAATCTTAAAATTATTTTTAATGATATATTTATGTTTAAAAGTTTATTTAAGATAAAATTATGATTTTTAATGCATGTGATTGTATATGTATTATTTGATATCTATGTTTGAAACGTGCTGAGTCTTTAGACTCACTAAACTTGTATGATGAAGGTTTTGATGATTTTTGGGAGGCGATGACGATTGAGTGGATCGAATGCAGCAGTACACACCCGAGGGCCTTTATGTTTCCGCACTAGCTAAATAGATAAAAGATTTAAAGATTATGTTAATGATTTTTATTAGAGATAATTTTTATGATTTATTTTATTGTTAGTTGATCTTTTTCAAGGTCGATTTAGGAGTTTTGGTTAGTCGATGATTTATGATTTATTTTATGCACTTGAGATTTCATATGTTAATTTATTATTGATTGTTAGAAATGCTAAGTTATTTATTTAGAATTTTCGAGTTTATGATTTATGATTTTTTTTTTAAAAAAAAGTCGAGGTCGTTTCATATTATTCGATAAGTATTACATATTAAGTGATGTGACTGTTAAAATGACCCATTTAATTTATGTCATTCATTGAATAGTAATATGAAACGTGGCCCCACGTAGTCCGTTAGACTTCTATTCACGTTTTCACCTCATGTACACACGTTTTTATTCAAATTTATCTTGGACTGACACATGTTCAACAATTTGAACAGTCACAAACATAAGAAATTGTGCCGCCTCAATTTAGTTTCTTCACGAGCATTTCAATTTCCAGAGTTTATCAAACACACAAAGTTCTTTCTTCTTCGCAAATATTCAATCAGAAATGGCAAGCCAAGTTCCGGTCTACATGCTAAATGCTATGGCAATTGATTTCAACTCTGTCCTCTCTGATAAGGACGAAGCCGTGCAAAGTATCTTTCGGAAGCCGAAAGCATCTGGATTGAGGAAATTTCTTGGGACATCTACTCAAGAAATCTATTCCAATGAAATTCAGGATTTCTATAGCAACGGCTTCCTCTCAGCTAAATGGAAGATTACAACTACTGTCAATAGCAAGTTGCTTACTATTGACGAAGAAACATTTAGCTCCATCTTCCAACTTCCGTATGATGGACTCTCTCACTACTCTGGCGTGAAACCGCCGATGTGGAGGAGATGCTCACACTTTTATCTACTGATGGGAGGAAGATAAAAGTTTCCGATCCCAAGAAAGAGCTAAAATATGAATATCAAATAATGGCTGCTCTGGTGAATGGACGCAAGCTGAACTGGACAACCATATTGTTCAACATTTTGAAGGACATGGTTCAATCATCAAAACAGTCCAAAGGCTTTGTTGTGCCGATCAGCTTTATTTTGAAGAACAGAGGTTTGGTGAATGACTCTTCTGAGAAGTCATCCAAATACAAAGTCTTCACTGATAAGAATGTTCATGCACCAAATATCAAGTTGGAAATATATCCTAAGCAGTTTCTCAATGTCAAGAAGGAGATTGGGACGCAGGCATCTCCCAAATCAGTCAAGAAGACCAAGGCCTTGGCTCAGAAAAAGACAATCAAAAGGAAACTGATTGTCAGTGAGACTGAATCGGAGAAAACTCCATCTCCGAAAATTATGAAGAATACAAGGACCTAGAAAACCAAACCATTAGCTGTTTTGGAAACCGTCTCTGTTGACAGGTTGAGGCAAACTGGAGCTGAACATCCTATCAGTGCAATACCAATCATGACAGTTCCGGTTGCATCCTCAACTGAACAACAGTTACTGCCTCCAACTGCTCCCTCAAAGAAGACTATCACCAAATCTGGTGATAAAAAAAAGGTTGGAGTCAAAGCACCACTGATAACTAATGTAAGGTCCAAAATTAAGACGATGTAATCCAACTGCACGCAAATCTAAAAAAAAATGAATAAATAGCAAATTAAATTGTTTTAAGTGCTTAATTTGATCATGTTGATATGTTTATATGATTTTACAGTAGTTGTTTACTTAAATGCATTGAAATGTATTTTTAAAAGTTATTCGAGTTAGCGATCGAGGAATGGAGACCGATGGCTGAAAAACAGAAAATGTTTTTATTAAATAATTATTTTTAATTATTTAAAATAATGTGGATGATTTTTATCATTTTTGAAAATAAGGATTTTTGAGGTGATTTTTTACGTCGGGACGTAATTTTTATCGGGATTCGATTTTCAACAAAAAATACGAACGTTTTGACAACCCGGCTAATAATTTCACAAACTTTATTAAACAAAATAATTTTTAAAAGATCTAATGGGCTTATTGGGCCTAAATAATCTTGTTAATGGGCGTAAGCTAACATTAGCATTTTGATTAGTATTTAAAGTGCAAATCACCACACAATTGAAATACATAACACACGCCTCACTCCCCAAATCCTCTCAAACTCTTTCCCCTCATCAAGACACGGCACACACACAATATTACAAGGAGAAAGCTTCGGTTCTTGTCAAGTAATTTAGAGCCAAGATCGTTCGTCGTCGTTCTTCGATTCATCAACGATAATTCATGCGTTATACACGCAAAGACAGGTCATATTCTTTCTTTTACTCATCATCACACCATAATATGTATTTATTTATGAATTGTATGAAAACAAGTGACACTTTTTATTTATTTTCGTTTTTGCACAACACATGAATTTTTGAAGCATGTTTTGATCCAAAAACATGATGTATATGTGCAAGAAGGGGCTGCCATGATTAGGGAAGGTTTAAGGGTCGTTTTTACACGAGTTTAAAGGTACTAGATTACATGAGACAAGCTGCACACGAGAATTGATAGAAGCTGGAGCCAACCGCAAATTTTTGTTGGCAAGGTTCGGGTTTAATGGGATAGGCCTTTCATGGCTCAGCTCGGGTCATGGTCTGAGTCAGGGAAGGAGTCCTAGCCATGCTAGGACTCGAGAAAAGTGGCCAGGAAGGAGTCTTAGCTAGCTAGGACTCCACCAGAGGGGAGTCACACAGGTGCAGCTTCCGTGCAAGTGGAGTGTGGCTCAGCCATGGGGCTTAGGGCTGGGATAGGCTAGGTCCTTAGGGTCCTAATAGGTTGCACAAGGGTTTGGGTCAAGGTCTGGCTCGGTTGGTTAGGGTCCTTGCATCAAAATGCATAGTCCTAGTGCTTGTCGAGTTCTCGGCCGCTGCTGTCTCCTGGTTGCGTGGCTGCGGCTTGAACTTGGGTTCGAGTCCTAGGGGTTCTAAGGGTCCAGTATGGTCCATAGGGGGTCTGGTTAGAAGATGGATCAGGGTAGTTCGGGTATGGCTCGGTGAAAACTTGAGTTGGCTCAAGGTTTTTAGGGCTTGGTTCGAACCAGGGCTTTGATGGTTTAAAGTTTGAAACATGGCTCCACGGGGGTCGAGTCATGGTTCACGAGGGCTAATTATATAAAAAAAAAGTCTAAGTTTTTAATTTGAGAATTTTATATTAAAGTTTGAATTAATTGAGGATTTAAACGTCCATTGAATTAATAATTAAAGAATAATTCAAAAGCATAGAATTTAAGCTAAATAAAATTGTGGTAACTTTAATTTAAGTTTAAATAATTATTTGGGATGGTCTAGAGTCAACAGAATTAAGAAAATGTAAAAATCATGAAATTTTATGTCTATGAGTAAAACTGTAGTTTTACACCGAAAATTAGTAAACGTCATGGCAGTGTCCTGAAAGCTGTTTTATATGTTAATATGATTATTTTGCTTTATGGAATTTTATGATGAACGATAATATTAAAAGACATGTTGCATGCTTGGTTTAAAATATAAACATTATATTCATGTTTAATATTTATAAGTGATGAAAATACGAAATTTTTAAGGAAGTGAAGTAATTGTTACTGATATGATGATACGATGATATGTTAATACGTAATATTAAGGTTCAATTGACGGGTGAGAGTGTCGCTGATGTCCCCGCCGCCCAATACTTTCGTTACATGTTGATTGATCCATCGACCCAATACGAATACGAAAGTCACAATTAACGATCTGAATTCAACGAAAGAAAAATAGAATATGTATATGAATATGATGAATATGTGAATATGTTGATATGAAAATGGTTATGTTTATGTTTATGCATCATTATCAAAAATGTTATTTTACATAAAAGTATTTTTACTATTGTATGTGATCTGTATATTTATTACTTGTTATCAAGGATATGGTTTGTTGAGCCTTTAGACTCACTAGGTGTGATTGATATAGGAGATTATGATAATAATGATAATGGAGGTCTTGATGGTTGATCTAACTGGACTGAAGGTGCACATAACCCGAGGACCAGCACTAGTTTTCCGCACTAGACTTATGATTATAAAATATGATTTTTAGGATTATGCTAAATATATTTTATGACTTTGATTATGATTTTGAGTGGTTTTTGTGAGGTTGTTAGTTTTATCAATTTTGTTAAGTTAGGGTATGCAAACGATTGATGCTTTATGATTTAAACTATTTTCTTTGGATTTTAAATATGGTTGGTTGTTTTATTTTTAAAATGATGAAAAATATTTTATAAAAAAATATGAGTATTTTGGCCGAAATAATGGAGGGTAAAAAAAATTCTAGTATTTTTTAAGTAAACGAGTAGTAGGAGTTTTAGTTGGTATTAGAGCAATGTTCCTGTAAAGGGTTGTGTCACCATCAGTGGCGGGAAGCTCAGTCGTCAAGCCTCAAATTTGTAAGTTTACATGCTTTATATATTTTTCATGATGTTACCTGCATGATTACGTGAAATATATGCCTATGTCGCATGTTTAATAGAGTTACGAGAATATATGTTTTATATGCTTAAAATTGCTAAAATGAATTGGATATGTTGCATGACTAGAAAAGTAAGATTTTGATGCATGTTGCTTACGTTATAATTTGGAAAATGTTCAGATATAATGTCTCCTAGATGCGCACCTAGTACTGATAGGCAGACTGAGACTACCGAGGATCGTCATGTTAATGCACCCCCGCCTCCTAGTGGGGATGCTGCTAACCATGCATTGGAGGGTATGACTCGTTTCTTCAAGCAGCACTTACAGCAGGCTCCTAGGCCACGACATTATATTTATAATCAGTTCCGTAGGCTAGGGCCGAAGGAATTTTCTGGCACCACAGATCCGTTTGCTGCGGAGGCATGGATTCGAGCACTTGAAGTGCATTTTCGCTATTTGAACATGGGGGATGCTAATTGTGTGAGGTGTGCTACTTACATGTTTAGGGATGACGCTTCGTTACGGTGGGAAGGAGCTGAGCATGGTATTAATCTTGCTACACTTACTTGGGCTCGATTCAAGGAGATTTCCTATGAGAAGTATTTACTGCTGATGTAGGAGGGCAATTGAAGAGGAAATTTATGACTCTTCGTCAGGGAGACACTTATATTGCTGAATTTGTGAGGAAATTTGATAGGGGTTGCCACTTTGTACCCCTTATTGCGAGGGATGCTGCGGAGAAGCTTAGACACTTCATGGATGGTCTACGACCTACCATACGATGCGACGTGATGATGATGATGCGTCCCTTGGATTATGCTGCTGCTACTACTTATGCATTTCAATATGAGCAATCTTTGAACGACATCGACTTTGAGATGCAGCGCAAGAGACAGCAACACCAAAATAATTCTCAGCCAAATAAAAAGCCATACACGGGACGTCCTAGACCTCAAGGGCCACCAAATCCCCAAGGTCAAGTAAAGAAGCCAGTACCACCAAAGCCACCACAAACTGGAGCATGGAAACCTGTAGAGGGACCACCGTGCAAGAAGTGCAATCATCGTGCAAGAAGTGCAATCACCTACATTATGGACACTGTGTGTGGGGAGCTACTAAGTGCTTCATATGCAAGGAAAAAGGGCACAAGGCTGCTGATTGCCCAAAGAAGAGAGCACATATTGTGGAGCGAGCTCATGTTATGCATGCCGAGGAGGCTGAAGAGGAGGCAGGCATGACCCTTATCACCGGTAACCTAGTTATTTTATATTACTTTTATTGCATGAAATGTTAAATTGGTTATTAGAATTGATTTGGGAATAAGGATAACCTAGTGGAAATCAGGTTGTATGCTCTACATTAGATGAAATTAATGAATGATTTTAGAAACCATAGAAATTGGTATTGATTTTTTTGCCTTAATTTATGTGAAGGATATAATAATTCCAAATAAAAGTTTCATGGCCAAAAATTGAGAAGAATCGAAATCAAGGGCATAAATTGGAAGTTTCGAAATGTTGAGGGTCTATAATGAGATATCCAAAGTTTTTGGGGCAAAAATGATAGTTCTCGAAAATTTAAGGACCAAAATGCAAAATTACGAAATTATGAGGACCGAAATGCAATTAACCGAAATCTAGGGGCTAAATTGTAATTTGCGAAAGTTTAAGGACTAAAATGGAATTTTTGAAAAGTTTAATGACCAAAAGTTCCATTTCCAAAAATTGAGGGACCAAAATCGGAAATTCTGAAAATTTAAGGGGTCAATTTGCAATATTCAAAAATTTCTGGGGACTAAAATGCAAATTTTGAAGATTTGAAGGGTCAAATGTAAATAATTAGAATTTATAAGGGGGAAACTATGAAATTTCCTAGGAATAATAGGATCCAATCAATCTTTTTCATGAAAATTTTAGGAAATAAATGGTACAAATTCCTTAAGCTTCGACACGAATAATCTAAAACGTTTTCGCCGCAGGGAGGATATTCATTCTAGGAGTAGCTACCTATGCACTGCTAGATTCAGGAGCTACACACTCTTTCATATCTGAGACTTTCGTTAAGCGACTTAATATTATTCCTAAGGAAATGGGATTGGGTTTCAAGGTTTTTATTCCTTCCGGTGACCAAATGATAACGACTAGTATTGTGAAGAATCTGGAGCTTCGTTTATTTAAAGATGTTGTTCGGGCAGATCTTATCGTACTCCCTATGCCTGAATTTGACATCATGCTCGGTATGGATTGGTTATCAATGAATGGAGCTTCGATTGATTTTCGTTAGAGATCAGTGTCTATTCGACTGCCTAATGTGAAATCTTGTCTTTGAGGCGGCGAAGAACAAGTAAATGCCGCACATTATCTCTTGTCTATGTGCGAGGAAACGTATGAGACAAGGATGCCAAGATTTTCTAGCATGTGTCACTACAGCACATGCTCCTAGCAGTCAGAAGTTAGAGGATGTTGATGTTGTCAGAGACTTTCCTAGTTTCTTTACCGAGAACGTTTCTGACATTCCACCCGACCGTGAGGTGGAATTTTATATTGAGTTGATGCCGAGCACGGTACCTATTTCTAAAGCACCTTATTGTCTAGCACCTGCTGAAATGAAAGAATTAAGAGATCAAATCCAAGAATTGCTAGACAAGGGTTTTATTCGCCTTAGTTACTCTCCGTGGGGCGCACCGGTATTATTTGTGAAGAAGAAGGATGGTAGTAAGTGTCTCTGTATTGATTATCGAGAGCTGAAGAGAGTCATTGTCAAGAATAAGTATCCTCTGTCGAGAATTGAAGACTTATTTGATCAGCTGCAATGAGAATCGATATTATCGAAGATTGATCTTTGTTCTGAATACCATCAATTGAAAGTGAAAGAGTCTGATGTTCACAAGACAACGTTTCAGACTAGATATGGTCACTATGAGTTTATGGTCATGCAATTCGGGTTGACCAATTCACCAGCGATCTTCATTGAACTCATGAATAGCGTATTTCAGCTGTATATAGATCAATTTATTATAGTCTTCGTCGATGATATTTTGATATATTCGAAGAGCGAAGAGGAGCATAGTCGGCATTTGAGGACAGCACTGCAAGTACTACAAGATAAGAAGTTATATGCAAAATTCAGCAAGTGTGAGTTTTGGCTTGATAGAGTGGCGTTCTTAGGCCACATCATTTCTAGTGATGGAGTGGAAGTCGATCCAAGTAAATTTGAGGCAGTGGGAGAATGGCCAGTACCAAAGAGTGTAACAGAGATTCGAAGTTTCTTGGGACTAGCGGGCTACAATCAAAAGTTTATTCAGGGATTTTCATCTATTGCGGTACCCATGACCGCCTTGACAAAGAAGAATGCAAAGTTTTTATGGGGATCTAAATGCCAAGACAGTTTTGAGAAATTGAAGCAAGCTTTGATTTCAGCACCAGTGTTAGCTATGTCATCGGGGCAAGGAGAGTATGTTTTGTATACCGACGCTTCTAAACTTTGTTTGGGTGCAGTTTTTGATTCAAAATGACCGAGTTATAGCCTACGCGTCGAGACAGTTGAAAGTTCACGAGAAAAACTACCCCACTCATGATCTTGAGCTTGCAGCGGTAGTATTTGCATTGAAGATTTGTAGACACTACTTATTTGGGGAGAAGTGCAAGATTTTTACCGACCATAAAAGTTTGAAAAACTTCTTAACCCAAAAAGAGTCGAATATGAGACAGTGATGATGGCTTCAATTAGTGAAAGACTATGATTATGAGATTAGCTATCATCAAAAGCTAATGTAGTGGCAGACACATTGAGTCGAAAGGAGTCAATTATTACTCATTTATCACTTTAAAATCATTGCAGTCTGAGATACAGTGGTTTGAGCTTACAGTGTATGCTAGGGGCGAGGCCTCTAATGTTGCCACCTTGAAAGTTCAGTCGACTTTGAGAGACATAATCTGTGAGGGCCAGTCTACTGATGAACAATTGCAAAAGTGGAGATTGAGAGATGGAAGTTATATTCTGAGGCGGATGGTATAATTCGTTATCGAGATCGTTTATGGGTTCCTAGTTACGACTCTTTGAGGGAGCTCATTATGAAGGAAGCTCATGACGTGACACACCATATTCCATTCATCCGGGAAGCACGAAGATGTACACAGATTTGCAGTTGTTATATTGGTGGCCAGGCATGAAGAGAGATATCCTGCGATTTGTTTCCGAGTTTTTGACATGTCAACAAGTAAAAAAGAGCATCAAAGGCCAACGGGAAAGCTTAAGCCACTTCCTATTCCCGAGTGGAAATGGGAAAATATCACTATAGATTTTGTTGTGGGATTGCCAAGGACTATTAAGGGATATAATGCTATATGAGTGATAGTGGATCGTCTTATGAAATCAACGCATTTTCTACCTATCAAGACGACATTCACAATAACATAGTATACAGAGTTATACATTCGAGAGATAGTTCGTCTACATGGGATTCTTGTATCTGTTGTTTCTGACAGAGATTTGAGGGGATAATACTCATTTTCGTCCTTCTTGTTTACCGCTTTTCCCATTTCAGTTCCTCTTCATTTTTGACTGCTTAAGTAATCCTTCAAGTTTACAAAATCTTCCTGAATTGGTCCCTGTTATTAAGTTGACGTTAAAATTAACGTTGACTCACATCATGTGTCTGTCACATGATCATTTCTGTGTGATCATTTCCTCTTAACCAGGCCAACTCCTATACACCAATGACCATCTTCTTCATATCAAAATGGGCACCAAAAATCATAGCGAAAATCTCCAAACACCCATCCTGGATATTCCACAATCAAGAAATTTTGACTAAATCCAATCAGCAGAAAACATACATCAAGTCTAATAAAAGGAATCACAAAGATGATGAGCTAAAACACTGAGAGTAAATAATAACCATTTTGAAAACCCATCACAGGTACTAAAAGACGAGAAGAAACTGCATTTACATAGCTAATCGTCGAATTTATCTTTGGTTGTAGAGGGAGGGAAGAGGGGTTGGCGGGGATCTCCTTCACTCTGTTGCTTTAAAAAGTTCTGGCTTCCGTACACCAGAGTCAGGTAACCGAATAGAAGAGCTCCGGCAACAACCACCGCCGATCTCATGGCGCTCTTCATCACCGTTCCGGCCATCTTCTTCTCTTCTGGAGTCCTCTTTCTGTGGTTATTTTGACCCCTTCGAAAAAAAGGTCGAAGTTTTCGAATATACTCTTATAAAAGAATTTTTCAATATTAATAGATTCATCAACGATATTAAATATTTAAATATAATTAAATAATAAATACACAATTAAATATAATTTGTTTTCAATTTTATTTTTAAAATTTAAATTAATTTGATATATTTTTAAAATATAAACTCAATTTAATTATCTGTATTGGATTTTTCATATCATATCATTTTATTTTATTTTATTTTATTTTGATTATAATTTTGAATTTTGTGTTATTTTATATGTAATAATCATGGTTCTATCATATATTAATAAACTATACAAATTTATATAATATTATATTTTTCGATTTTTTTTAAAAAAAGTGTCATTGTGAACTTTTTATATATTAATTTTCCATTTATTATTATTAAATTTAATAGAGGTATTGAATTTTAAATATATGTATTTTATTACTTTCTGTAGAGGGAGGAAACTTCATTTTTATATATTATTTTCCATTTTATTACTTTGTGAGAAACTTCATTTTTATTTGACAGCCTTCACAAAGAAAAGATCATGTGATAGACACATGATGTGAGTCAACGTTAATCTTAACGTCAACTTAACGACAGGGACCAATTCGGGAAGATTTTGTAAACTTGAAGGATTACTTAAGCAGTCAAAAATGAAGAAAGACTGAAATGAGAAAAGCGGTAAACAATAAGGACGAAAATGAGTATTATCCCGAGATTTGAGATTTACGTCATCATTTTGGAGGAGTGCATGCAACGATGTAGACCAAATTATTATTCAGTACAACATTCCATCCTCAGACAGATGGTTAGTTAGAGAGAGTTATTCAAATTTTGGAGGACCTACTTCGAGCTTGTGTTATTGATTTTCAAGGAAGTTGAGAAAAAAAATTACATTTGGTGGAGTTCACCTACAGTAATATCTATCAATCATCTATTGAGATGGCTTCTTTTAAGGCACTTTATGGAAGGAAATTTAGATCTCTTATTCATTGGGACGAGGTTGGAGAAAGAAGAGAAATTGGTCCGGACTTGATAGAAGAGACTGCCGAGCTAGTTGTCAAAATTCGAGATATAATGAAGACTACACAAAGCCGATAGAAAAGTTATGAAGAAAAGAGACGAAGGGACCTAGAGTTTGCAGTGGGAGACAACATATTTGTGAAAATAGCACCTATAGATGACGGGGATTCATAACTTCATGTGATTCATAATAACATTCATTCTTATTCGGGCTTACCCTAATTAGCCTCATTCTTTTTATCAACCCCTTGATCAAGAATAGCAAAATTCAGGTCTGATTGTACCAATCGGATTATGGTAAGAGCATCTATTAAAATCACATCATGATCCCATGTGTATCACTGATAGTGCCTGCAATAACTTTAAGTTCTGTTATCGTACAATACGGTTTCTTTAATTCATATATCCTGATCGAATTCGTAATCATTGTTATATCGAGAGTTGCAAATGAATTCGATAACGATGTGATATATCTTTGAGTAATAAAAGTGACATGGTATGTGCAACTGAGGAAACACCTTTCCAAAATGCACATGTCCTACTGTGGTCAGAGATCCCTTGCACTATTAACTCATTAGATCACAAAATATATTTTCACATGTAGGAAAACGGTGAATCTCCGACTATAATGCTTTGGTTCCTACGTATTTTGAAACTACACAAAACCTCGCCACTTGATGACCCTTAATGGAGTTGGTGAAAGAGTTAAATTGCAATGCTTGTAAGCAGAGCCTCAAAGTTGTCCCGGAACAAAGGACTAATGATGTACAACCATAACCGTAGACTTTTCCTGAAACGTTCACTACTTGTTTTTCTTTAAAATGTATTAGAATTTTTTTCTCTACATCCATACTTTAGACCGAAACATTATACATACATACATATATATATATATATATACATATATAAATATTTTTGTTATTTAAATAACAACCAACCTATTATTTGAAAATCCCAAAAGAACGCTTTTAAAACATAAAATAGTAAACGTCAACCAACCTTAAACTAACATTATTACAAAAATAAACTTAACTCTAACATTCTCTCAAAAACTCTCAAAAGAATCATAAGTCATAAAATCTTTAAAGTAGCTTAAATCTTAAAAATAATTTTTATTTACAGAAAACTAGCGATGGTCTTCGGGTTGTGTGCACCTTCAGTTCAGTTAGTTCAACCATCAAGTTCTACATCAATATCATGCTCATCTGCATCTATCACACATTGTGAGTCTATGGACTTAGTAAACCTTCATCATGATAGCAAGTAATACATATACATTCACATGCAACAATGAAAATAATTTTAAGAAAATAGCTTTTCATATACATGCATAAACTTAAAAGTTTTCCTTTCATCATATATTTTTTTCCTTTTTATCATATACACACATGCTTCCCTTTTTATTGAATTCAGATCCTCAATTGTGACTTTCGTATTAGCTGTAGATGGATCTATCTACGTATTACCACGGTACCAGTGGCGGGGACATCAGCGACATTCTCACCCGTCAACTGAGCATTGGCCTTACATTATCATCGTATTAGTCACAATCAATTCGCCTCCTTCAACTTTTCATATTTCCATCACTTATAAAAATTCATTCACAAAATCATTTTTCTTTTAAACCAAGCATGCAACATGTCTTTTAGCATTAACATTTCATCATAAAATTTCATAAACATTTAAAATAATCATTTTAACATTTATTACAGCATTCAGGACAATGCCAGGACGTCTAACATTTTTCAGGACGTCTAACATTTTTCAGTTGTAAAAATGACCGTTTTACCAAAATTGAACAAAAAATTATTAATACCTAACTATACCATATATAACCCAAATCAAGCCAATTAAGACCTTCGATCATGCCTAGGTCAACTATTGAATTTTCTTATCCTAATTCAAAAACCCTAGCCTCCTACCCATGCAACCTTCGGCCCCAACCTTTATCCACCAAGACTAGCCCATAGACCACCCTCCTAGGACCATGATCGTGCCCATAGCAAGCCACTGGACCGAATCTAATAGCCCCAAGCGTGACCAGCCCTTCATATGTGACAAAAAATCAAGTGCGTCTCTTCCTCTTGCGCGATTCCTCCCTAGCCTTCATACCAACCCTCATGCGATCAACCTAGGACCTTGACTAGCCTCTCTTAGTACCCTTGAGCACGTCCCAAGTGCAGCACACAACCCTCTCTTCCCTAGCCACCAAGACCGAAACCCTAGCCTTCATAAAACTCCAATTTTCATTCAAGCCATCAGCCCTTCACGTGCAGCCCTTATCTAGACATCTAGCCAAATCGCACCATTTCCGCACTTGCTATATTTTAAAGTGATTCAGTAACACTGGTTCTTAATATCTTAAAAATTGTTAAGAACAATATAAATTTCACGAATTTTTTAAAGAGTTTATTCATTACCCTTTAAACTCTAACTCGATCTAACAATATTGTTTTTTCACATAAATTAAAAAAATATTGGAAAAATAAAATTTAAAAATAAACTTTCTATCTTTTTATTTAATTTATTCAATAAATAGTTACACATTTCTAGTACACATTTAATAAAATCCATTAGTAAAAAATGCTACAATATAGATATATCTAAGATAAATGGAAAAAAGGAAAGAAAAAGAGAAAACCTATGTAATCGGGAGTTGGGACAAGGAGATCAAACATGCCATTTTCTATGTTTTAATCCTAATTGTACAAGCTACTTGGAAAGTTGAACTCAATAAATGACGAAGAATTTTCAATAAAAAAAGTCCCACATATGTACAAATATTAAAATACTTATTTTCAAAAGAAAAATACTAGGTATCTCCATAAAAAAATTAGTAAACAAAATATTTAAATCAAATTAAATAAAAAATAAAGAGAATAATCCAAAAATAAATAGAAGAAACCCCACGACCCGACAACGAATGACCCGAACTGGAATCTCTCTCCTGTCTCGGAACCAAAATAGGGCCCGACCCATTTAAATTAGGGTTCGCCCCATATAGCACCTGGATACCCGTGATATCATCGTTTGTTAGCTCCACTTTCCTCACACCCGATGGGATTGTAGGGTACATTATTGCATCTTGGACGGAGCTGTGACCCAACCCGAGTAAATGCCCGATTTCGTGAACCGCCACTGATTCGAGATCCACCGCCGACATCGGGCCGGCGTTGATGAAGTCTCCGTTGATCACCCAGTTCTCGTCGTTGTCCAGATGCATCCTCCCCACCGTCGGTGCGAACGCGTGCGCCAGCGTGCCCAGAACCCCGTCGAACGGCTCTCCGTCGCCGTGGTCGCCGCTGAAGAATCCGATCTTGATGTCCGCCTGCCGGAACGACGTTATCTGCGTGAAGGTCAGCGTGGTCACCTCCGACCACCGGTCGAACGCGCGTGAGAACAGGTTCTGCACGGTCAGCGGGACCTGATTCTCCGGCAGGAACGCGTACGTGAGCTGGCTCTTGCTGGCCGGCCAGCGGGGCCTGTTTGGGAAGAACGAGTAATGGGCGACCGCGTGGATGGTAGAATTCGTGCTCGATGGTTTCCCGAAACGCATCGTGGAGGTCCCGTTAACCACATCGGGGTTCCCGCATCGGGGCTGCACGATGTGCTTCAAAGTCGGCGCGTCTATAACTCCTGTCGTGTTGAGGTTGAAGTTGAGCTGGTAGATTTTGACGGCGGACTCGAAGGGCTCGTCGAATTCGTCGGAGAAATCCGCGTAAGCAGAATTAAGGTACCCGAAATACTGGAAGTACTTCTTGAGCTTAGCTAACCCATCGACTTTCATCCCATGTCTGCAGCCCAGAAGCTCGTTAAACGCCTCCCAGCCTGTGGCATTGGGGATCAATGATGCCGGGATCGACGTGATATTGGGGAAGAAATGTGCCGAAATCGGAGCAGGA
Organism: Primulina eburnea; assembly: GCF_022965805.1. Classification (NCBI taxonomy): domain Eukaryota; kingdom Viridiplantae; phylum Streptophyta; class Magnoliopsida; order Lamiales; family Gesneriaceae; genus Primulina; species Primulina eburnea. The sequence goes on from NC_133118.1 coordinate 24,606,401, forward strand.
TTCATGAAAAAGATCAGCAAAGAGATTATCAGCAACGGGACCTTCATCTTCCTTGCGAATTAGAGAGAATGACTGAAACTTTCTGCAATAAAAATGAAGTCGATCGAGTTTGCAAGATATATATCGTAAAGATCAATGGTGTTGATTTAATCGTTGTGAAAGACAAGGCAGACTAAGTCTCTTTGAAAATTCAATATGTATTATTAATTATTGAATGATTCCCCACACAATTTCCTTGTTCTCATAACGTTCACATTTTATTTCTTCTCTAACAATTTATTGTCCTCTGAAAAAACTTATAAATTTTTCAAAACTTTGTGTTTGAGTAGATGGATTTGACAAGAAACTTTGGATTAACATTTTAAATTATTTATTATCAAAGTTAAAAATTTGAATATAATTGTAATGAATTTTAAATAACACGTCAAAAGTAACCAACAGTTTGGGTCGATCGTAACCCTCCGTTAGATTTGACATGCTTGCAAAGTTGCTATATCCATTTTTCTGCTTTATGGATCGGGCTTACTTTTTAACCTGCTGAAACAGACCAAATTTTATATGGTGGGACGGACCAGTCCCACGGGTTAAATCGGTTTTAAGGTTTCTAATTTGAAATACACTTACTTTAAGTGCTATTTTAAACTCAAAACTAAACTCCTTCGACCGTCTTTTGTCCCGAGTTGATTTTATTACTATTTTATTCATTATATAGTGATGATCAAGTTGTAAATATTGGAATTGTGATATTAACATGTGATTGCTTTGTGATTATCCGATATAAATTGGAACTTCAGATTTAATTATTTGGATTTGTGTTTGGCAAAAACTTGTGTGAGACGGTCTCAAATGTCGTATTTTGTGATACAATTCTCTTATTTTGCATTACAATTTATTTTTTTTAAAATGATTGAAAATAATAAAAATATATGAAATTAATTTATAAAAAATATAATAAAAATTTAAATATCATATTAATTTATCATTATTCAAGAATTATGCATTATCACACATTTGAGAAAGAATATTTAATCACACAAATAACATAAATAGTGAATGCTTTCAATCATAATCAAGGGTCTCCATGCTAATGCATATGGCACATCATATGGCATTGTGTTATTTTATAGCTAACTGATTAATATTAAATCCCACGAGATCAAGATCTTAGTTTATATTCCTAGCTCCGATCTTTCATTCAATTCAATTTAGACGAATTATTTCAATTTGAAGAACAATATAACAAGAAAATTAAATTAATTTGGTAATCTGGCGTGAGCAATAAATGGAACCTGATGCATTCTTTTTGTTAAGATGAAGAATGAAAAAGATTAGTTTCTATCGGAAAAGATTTATTGGGTTGATGATGGAAAATTGCATAATTTCGGGGTGTGAGATCGGACCTCGCCTAGAAGAGTCTCGGCCGATCTCCTTTAAAGAATTCAGGTGTATGTCTCAAATCAACGAGAGATCTTGCTAAAAGTGAGTGTATGTCAATTTGAGAGTAAGAGGCGTTGTACTCCTTGAATCTTTAACGAAAACATGAATCTACCTAGATCTAGAGTGATTCAGAATGATTGTATTTACGTGAAGTCGACTCTTCAATGCTCAATTGCCAGTTCCAAAGACCGGCGATTCTTGAAAGGGATTCATCTAAGGCCTCCTGTAGCCGAGCTCCCAGGAAGATGACTCTCTGTTGTTGTACCGTTTTCTCGCACCCAGTGGAAGTTTTAAACTTTTGGTTTTGACCCTCGAAACTGTTATTGAACGTCGTATGTTATTTTAATATCAATAGGGTTTTGGTGAATTTTTTGCATGTATTGTATGCAAAAGTTCTTTAATGTTCTGTGTCACCCTAGAACTAGCATTTTCTTCGAAAATAGCAGAAACATCATAATCTTTTCAAAAACCACTCTTTACTTCCAAAAGTCATCAAAATATATAAAGTACTGTAAAATCAATAATTTTGTGGAAAGCTAACAAAGGTCCTCAGGTTAGAGCACCATCCGCCAAGCCTGTTTAGTTATCCAACCCTTCTATCTCAACAGTAAAATCATCACCTACACCACTTACACCTAGTGAGTTTATTGACTCAGTAAGCCTTAGTCATAGTAACAATTAATACGTAGACTTTCACATGCAACAGTGAACATAATTTTAATAAAAATAGTGTTTCCATGACATGAATAAACTTAAACCTTTTTCTTTCATCATATACATATGCATATCTTTTTGAAAGAATTCCGTTCGTTAATTGTGACGATCCTTCATCCTTCGATCAATTGATCAATCTCAGATGTAACCATGATATCAGGCGGCAGAGCAACAGTAACCACTTTTCCGTTATGTGTCTTGGCTTATAGTTGGTAGGGACACCAGCAACCACTTTTCCGTTATTGGGCCTTGGCCTGTAGAAATTCGGTATTGGGTTCCCACGAGGCTTAGTCCTGTAAACGGGTTCCACTGGAGCTTAGTCCCTCCCGAATCCCCATTTTCTTATAGTCACAATTAAGTCACTTCATTTTAAACATTTTCAGTATTTCCACCGCTTTATAAAAATAGATGCATAAATATCTTTAAACCAAGCACGCAACAAGTTTTTTTTATCACTTATCATTTTCCGTCAAAAACTCCATAACCTTTCAAAGTAAATATTTTAACATTTATTACAGCATTCAGGACATCATCAGGGCTCCTAATATTCTTTAGGTGTAAAATGATCGTTTTCCCCTGAAACTCTAGTTTTCCAATATTACCCTTAAACCTTAAAACTTCGACCTGCATCCATCCAAATTTACCATAACCCCTTAAAATACACCCATGAACATTTCTTAGACGTAAACTTAGGTCTCTCGACTAAATTCGTAATTCGTTTTAAAGCTTGAACCAAAGTCCCGATTTTAACCTGAATCTTAACCAAACTTTACCAAAATTTACCATAGCTTAACCACACCTAATCAACCCCTTTTCAACCCAATCCAAGCCATCCAAAGCCCTTGGAAATGACTAGAATCTGCTGGAATTTTTCTGCCCCTGTTCGAAAAACCCTGATATGAATCTAGGTACGAACGAATATCAAACACGATTAAATAAGAACCGCGCCTTCAATTCAATAACGAACAAGGAATTCGGGTTGTCCCGATCTTTTGAATCAAGTATGGGTTTGTGATATTAACCTCTAAGTTATAAAACTTAGCAACAAATATTCACGTGTAAAACAATTGAGAAACAGACGAACCTTCAAAGAACTTGTCCTTGACAATGCGTATGAAATCAATCGACAAACGCCACAAGAATAAATCCTTGATAAGTTTGATTTTTGATGAACACAAAGCGAAGCTTTGAAAAAGTTTTGAGAGAAAATCTCAAAAGTTTGATAAACTATCAGTAATAATATGAATTGTGTGTCCAAGATCCTCCCAAATATATATATCAAATCAAAAGATATGAAAAGATAACTTCCTAAATTATCTAATGCATAAAATAAGGTAAAAATCGAGTTTTCTTCCGCCAAAATTATCAACGGACACGGACCCCGTGTAATGGTCGGAAGGGGGTCCGTGTAAGCACTGTAATTTTCACGTATCGAAAGTAGTGGACACGAACCCCGTGTACAGGTCCGTGTAAGCACTAGATTTTCTCATGCTCGAGTGTAATGGACATGGACCCCGTGTACAGGTCCATGTAGCCTCGGTCATTCAAAAAGATGCTTGATAATGTTCCTTTGACTCCCAAATTACTCCCATGCATCATGAAGCCTTCCGCACTCTACACCTCGCTTGTAAGTTCTTCTTCTTTGCTCATAAGTCCATGCGATGCGTCCTTGAATTTCTTTATTCGCCTCCTCGTGATTGGTCCTACCGACAACTCTAAAGGACCCCATGCTTCTCTTGGGGCTTGACATACTATGATCGTATCATCCTCCCCTTCTTGAAAAGGAGTCCTCAAATATTTGCTACCTACACAAAAACGAAGCAAGTTAGAAATACAAAGATTATATGACCAACATGCTTACCTTCAAAATCAAGTTTGTAGGTGTTATTGCTCACGTGCTCCTTCAATGCTTTGAGTCCTAACTCCATGGTTGCCTTCACTGTCAATGTATCAATCTCAACATACACCAAATGGCGAGTGATACCAAATGATAAGATATCATTAACTATCACAAAAATCGGATTTCTCTCCTTCTTAGACCTAGTTAACACAAAAATAAAATCCATGCACGTGTACGACCATAGCTCACTAGGAATAACAATTATCTCATGCAATGAATATTGAATGAAAAATTTATTCTATTTACACATACATTCATCATGAATGGGGAGATTATCATATCCTATCATGCATCTTTCAAAACCATCACCAACCAAATATAACTCATGCAAATAGGACACATTACATGTACTATCCATGCAATCATTTAATTCATCACAAGAATTTAAGGCTAATGTAAGTGAACTCTTGTAGCAAACAAATCCTACTAACTTAGTAACTCGTGGAAAATCAAAGTTCATAACAAGTACATGCATTTCATCAATAGTCTCACATCCATAACAACCAAGGAATAAAGACAAACTGACTACCGGTCCCCTAACCACCAAACTTGCAACCCGTTCTACAAATTCTTGAAAACAAAGCAACACAACTTTAAGGTAAAGGAAGAAAGTCATACCTCATATTTGTTGTGTTGGCAACTAACCTTAACTCATCACGATGGTACTTGTATTTTCGAGGCTCAGACCTTTGGGTTCTCCCTTCAACAAGACTAACTTGTCTCCTTGGCATGACAACCCCAAAATTCTGCAAATAAAAAATAGCAATGCTCAGGGATTGAACCGGCTATATCATCACAATAAGAATAAAACACTTTGTACAAAGGTACATGAAAGGGTTTATGCAAGAATAAACATCTCTCCATCTCACTCTTTTGGGCCATAAAATTCTTTTTCTTTTTTCTTTTCTTTGGCCTCTTCTTCTTGATCTTTTTCTTTTATCTCATTCTTTTCTTCTATTTTTATTTCTATGTTTATCTCACTATTTTGTTCACTCTTTCTTTCGACCATATCTTTTTCTTTTTCTAAGGCCATCTCATTTTTTTGAACACTCTTTTTTTCACCTCATCTCTTTTTTTCTTTTTCAATTGGTCCTCCAACACATGTTTTGGGGACAATGGAAGCAATAAAATTGGTTTTGTATTTAGGACAAATGAGTACTTATTCTTGAAACCATCATGAGTCACCTTCATATCGTATTGCCAAGGCCTACCCAACAATATATGACAAGCATGCATTGGTACCACATCACACAATATTTCATCAACAAACTCACCAATCGTAAAGGACACCAAAACTTGCTTGCTCACTTTCACTTCTGCACAGTCATTCAACCATTGTAGCCTATATGGTTGAGGGTGTTTTAAAGTAAGAAAATTCAACTTCTCCACCATATCACAACTAGCTACATTGGAACAACTCCCTCCATCTATAATGACATTGCAAACCTTTTCCTTTACAAAGCATCTAGTATGAAACAAGCTCCCCCTCTGATTGTTCTCCTCCTCCCTGGCTTGGGCACTCATTATATGCCTAGTCACCAATGCTTCACCTACAATCGCCTCATATGCCTCAACAAGATTCTCCAACTCAGACATATTATCATCACTATCACCGTCATTACCCTCACTTTGAGACTCATATTCACCATAGCCATTGAAAATCATCACCCTCTTATTAGGACATTCCCTAGCAATATGACCAACCCCTTGACACATAAAACATTTAATTTCCCTAGAACGATTAAGAAGTTTTAGATTTACCTTGCACTCCTTGTATGTGTGCCTCTTGTTTGGTCTCAATCTTGGGCATGTCCAACACCTTATTCTCCTCACGTTTCACCACATTTGATTGCCAAGAAGATGATTAACCCCCAGTTTGATTGGTGTGGCCAACTCCTCGCCTCTTGCGTTGTTGCTTCACTTTTATGGCCATTTGCACCATCTCGTCTAGATCCAAGTAGTGCCGAAGCTCCACTTGATCCTGAATCTCCCTGTTCAAACCACAAAGAATGCTAGCCATCTTCGCCTCACTATCTTCCTCAATATTTGCCCTAATCATGAATACTTCCATCTCCTTATAGTAGTCCTCAACACTTTTTACCCCTTCCCTCAAAGTTTGTAGCCTCTTAAACATCTCCCTATAATAGTGATTGGCACAAACCTCTTCCTCATGACCCTCTTCATCTCAGACCAAGTTTCAATGGTTTCTCATTATAGCTCCTCCTAGTGGTCACTAGTTGATCCCACCAAATGAGAGCATAGTCTAGAAATTCCACCACCACCAACCTAACCTTTTTTTGTTCCGAGTAGTGGTGACATTCAAACACAAACTCTACCCTCTTTTTCTATTCTAAATATGCCTCCGAGTCAGATTTCCCATGGAACGACAGAACCTTTGTCTTAATACTAACCATATTACCATCTTCCCTATTCCCATCATTGTATCTACCACATTTGGCTTCTCTTTTTCCTCTACAAAATCATCTAGCTCTTCCATTCCTACCCCAATTTTCATTTTACCTCTCCTCATCTCCTCCCAAATCATATTCCTCATCTTCTCCTCTACCCAAATATTTAGGCTTAGACTTATCTCCACTAGTACTAACCTCAAACTTATCCAACCTCTCATGCAAGGGCTCTAATTTGTTCCTCATCATCTTACTAAAATGTCCGAATAAGGCCTCCATTTGAAAATTAGACAACCCTTGGTACGAATTATCTCCTACCTCCCTCTCCATTTTAATTTCAAATTTGTACCTGCAAGAAAACGTTAGTAGAAAACAAAATATTCCTCACCCAAAGTCTCACGGTCACTCCAAAGAAAATTCACTCGTATCTCCTCTCTTATTTTTTTTGCTCACAACAAATACTCAACGTTCACTCCAAAGAAATTTCACTCGTACTCAAGTGTTTTCACTCAAATTCCAGAGTTTCCTCAAGGTACTCAAACTTTGTATTTGGATAGCTATATATATATATATATATATATATATATATATATGTATATATATATATATATATATATATAGATTGTGAGAGGCAATTGAGTATGACTCTCTAAAGGAAATATGAAAAAATATTAAAAAAAATAATGGTGAATTTTTGGAATTTTTATACTTTTTTTTTGCTGAGTACTTACTTGAAAATCCCAACAAAAAAAATCACCAAAATTTTCAGAAACTGACAAAGAACGATATACTAGAAAGACAGATCTGAAAAAGGAACGAAAGGATAACAGATATGATAATAGAACGAGACAATAAAGCGATAAACTTACTTGAATTCAATGAACCTAAACTCTGATACCAAATGATATGAATCCACGTACGAATGAATAGCAAACACGATTAAATAAGAACCGCACCCTCAATTCAATAACGAACAAGGAATTTGTGTTGTCCCGATCTTTTAAACTAAGTATGGGTTTGTGATATTCACCTATAAGTTATAAAACTTAGCAACAAATATCCACGAGTTAAACAATTGAGAAACAGACGAACTTTCAAAGAACTTGTCCTTGACAATCCGTATGAAATCAATCGACAAACGCCACAAGAATAAATCCTTGATAAGTTTGATTTTTGATGAACACAAAGCGAAGCTTTGAAAAAGTTTGAGAGAAAATCTCAAAAGTTTGATAAACTATCAATAATAATCTGAATTGTGTGTCCAAAATCCTCCCAAATATACATATCAAATCAAAAGATATGAAAAGATAACTTCCTAAATTATCTAATCCATAAAATAAGGTAAAAATCGAGTTTTCTTCCGCCAAAATTATCAACAGACACGGACACCGTGTAGTGGTCCGGAAGGGGGTCCGTGTAGGCACTATAATTTTCACGTCTCGAAAGTAGTGGACACGGACCCCGTCTACAGGTCCGTGTAGTCACTGGATTTTCTCATGCTCGAGTGTAATGGAATGGACCCCGTGTACAGGTCTGTGTAGCCTCGGTCGTTCAAAAAGATGCTTGAATAATGTTCCTTTGACTCCCAACTTTCTCTCATGCATCATGAAGCCTTCCGTGCTCTGCACCTCGCTTGTAAGTTCTTCTTCTTTGCTCATAAACCCATGAGATGCGCCTTGAATTTCTTCACTTCGCATCCTCGTGATTGGATCTCCCGACAACTCTAAAGGACCCCATGCTTCTCTTGGGGCTTGACATACCATGATCGCATCAAACCCTAACCCCAACAAGCCCTACATTCCTTCGATCATATCCCTAAACCAACCTGACCAGAACCTGAACAACCTTCAGGACCTCTTTGGACCAGACCTAGCGAGCCATGCACGTGGTTCTTTCTTCTTGCACGCGACATGGCTAGGTTGTGCCCTAGTCGTGTGCCTACCCTTTCACCCCCTCTACAGCTGTGCATGGACCACCATGGCTCGTGGCTAGGACCCTCACGAGCCTAACCCCTTGCCTGGATAGCCGCTGCACAGCCTCCTCTTCTATTTCCTTCCAAAACTATGCCTTATATTTTGTTGAAACCCAAAAATCGTGCATCCCTTGTCCTTCATTTCCAGCCTTTAAACGTGCATCTAAGAGTCCTTAAACCCGCTGTAAATTGAGCTCCTAATATCCCTAACCTATCAGCCCCTTCCATTTAACAAGAACCATCAAGAATCATGCAAGAAAAATCATGATTTCCATGTATAATGCATAAAAACGAAAATAAATAAGAAGGTATCATATTTTCATGCAAACAATTATGATTACATGTATTATGGCATAAATGATGGGGAAATAAGGAATAAGGCTTGCCTTTGTGTCACGCACAAACATTCAAGCCTAGATGGGAAGAAACGTTGCTGGAGAGACAAGGAAGACCTTGCTGCATTTTATCCTTCAAAAAATCCACGTGAAGTGCCTTAATCATGTGTGTGCATGTGGCTAGGGAGATAAAACCCGACGACTCTTATGCTTGACGCGTGTGTTTTGAGAATTTTAGGTCTTGGAAATTCCATCTTTTAATATAAATAATGGGGTAGACAAATGGGCCCAATAATCCTAGTATAATAGGCTCATTTAAATTTAAGAAAAATAATTCATTAAGTAGACGAGTCTCCAAAAAGTCCTTGTATTCGTCAAAAATCAAATTCCGGTTTGAAATATCACTCGACTTGTAAAAAAATCTCAAAAACACCATTTTCGAAAATTACATACTAAATACCATATATTAAATAATTAAAATAATCCTTTAATAAAAACTATTTTTCCTTTACGGTCCCCGATCTCTATTCCTCTGTTGCATCTCGAATAACCCTTGAAACATAGTTTCATGCATTCTAATAGAAAACCATATTTTAAACATATAAACATGATATGATTAATGCAATTAAAATAGTTTAATTATATATTTTCTATTTTTCCTAGTTTTGCATGCAGTTAGATTATGTTATCACATTTTGGACATTACAATTTCTCCCTCCTTTAAATGAAATTTCATCCTTGAAATTAAGACTCACCAAAAAACTACGGGTAGCGACTCCTCATGTCGGTCTCAGTTTCCCAAGTAGCTTCCTCATCCGAATGATTTAGCCACTTGACTTTGACCATTTGAATGACCTTATTCTGGAGCCTTTTCTTGTCTATCCAGAATCTGTGTAGGCCTTTCCTCGTAAGACATATTTGGAGCCAACTGCAGAAGTTCATAATTCAGCACATGCAAAGGATTCGACATGTACTTTCGCAGCATCGAGATATGGAACACATTATTCACTCCAGCCAGCATCGGTGGCAACGTCACTCTATAAGCTAAAGTTCCCATCTTCTCCACCTCAAACGGTCCTACGAACCTTGGATTGAGTTTGCCTTTCTTGTCAAATCTCATAACACCTTTCATAGGTGCTATCTGTACAAACACGTGGTCACCTACTGTAAACTCTAGCTCCTTTTGCCGCTTATCGGCGTAGCTTTAATTTTCTGGCGTCTTTGAGAAGTCTTCATCATATCTTGGATTTTGACTACTAGCTCTGTTGTCTGCTTGATCAAGGCCAGGCCTAACTCTCCTCTTTCAACAACATCGTCCTAATATATCAGTGATCTACACTTCCTCCCATAAAGTGCCTCCTAAAGAGCCATACCTATAGACGATTGGTAGGTAGTGTTATAAGTGAACTCCACTAGAGGTAACTTCGGTTCCCAGCTGTTGTGGAAATCGGTCACACGCTCGGATTAGATCCTCCAGAATTTGAATCATCCTTTCGCACTGACAATTGATCTGAGGATGAAACGCTGTACTGAACAACAACTTCGTCCTCATAGCTGAATCCAGACTCTTCCAGAAGGACGATGTGAACCTCGGATCTCAGTCCGAAACAATAGATACTTGAATGCAGTTGGTATCTCTCGAATGTACAGCTCTGTGTACTGTGTCATGGTGAATTTCGTCTTCATAGATAAAAAGTGCGCTGATTTTGTAAGACGATCAACTATCACCCAGATGGCATTGAATCCCCCTGATAGTCCTTGGAAATTCCACTAAAAAATCCATCGTAATATTTTCCCATTTCCACTCGGGAATTAGGAAATGGCTTCAGCTTTCTTGCTGACCTGTGATGCTCTACCTTAACTTGCTGGTATGTCAAACACTCGGACACAAAACGCAAGATGTCTCCTTTCATGCCCGGCCACCAATACAATGTTGTAAATCTTTATACATGTTCGTACTTCTAAGATGAATGGAGTACAGAGTATTATGGGCTTCTGATAAGTGAAAGAATTGCACTTAATTTATACGAGAATCCATTTGAATTATGGTTGGTTTGGATAGAATTAAGCATTGTATTTGTTATTTTTGTGTCGTGCAGGATGATAAACCACTATTGGATGATTGATGACGATTAGGGACAATTTTGGTGTCAAACGGTTGATGGAAGAGAGCCACAGTGCTACTGTGTGCGGGGGACAAGCGCCGCAGCGCCACAAAACTATCATGCCGAGTAACAGTGTGCCGCGACGCCTACACTGCCGAGAGATAAGAGCCTAGGCGCTAATAATTAATGCCGCAGCGCTCAACTGCCTAACCACGAGCGCCTAGGCGCTAAGGAACAAGCGTCGTGGCGCCACACCCTCAACAAACGGGTTTCTACACTGCTGCCCAAGCAGTGCTGCGACGCTAATGACGGCAAGAAATATCAAATGGGCTGGAGTTCATGGGCCGAACGATACAATAAAAAAGGAAAAAATAGGTTTTCAGGAGGAGATAGCTGTTTTGGGGAGCAGATTTCACACGGGAGATGAAAGGACACACAAGAAGAAGATCTGGAGTGCAAAGATCGATCACGAAGATGAAGAACGACGAATCTGGGAACCAAGACGCCACTTTTGATCTGTTATCTGATTCCTTCACCGTTATTTCTTGTGTTGCAATGTCTAAATATTCTAACATGTATTGTTTTTGTTTAGATTTAGTTATGAACTAATTTTCCATTCTAGTGGATGAATTAGCTTTGTTGCTATGATAATTTGATTCGGTTGTTTATATGATTGAATTTATTTGGTTTAATTTTGTTTCTTTGTTTTTATTCGATTTCAATTTAATGGCCATAAATGTTTGTTGCCTGATTAATTCTACAAATCGGGAGAGGAACTAGGATTATACATCATTAGAGACACATCGTTGAATGTTATATCGTTCGGAAGACGTATAACTTTAGCGAAACCTAGGTAAGAACATCGTTTCCATTTATTATTTAAACTTAGATTCTTATTAGGAATGTTTGTATCGAAATTTGTAGGATACAATTTATTCATCACTTGGGAAAGGGGGAAATAATTAAGTGTTCTTGGCTATTAAATAATAGGAATTCATGAATATAAATTTAACCGAGAATAATTATCATGGAAACTTAGTGAAATCACTTCTCTAGATATTTTCTCTCATTGATATTTTCTCGATTCTTTGATTAGATTAATATTTATTTTCAATTAATTCATTTACAGCAAACCAAACCTTTTATTGATTTTTCTAGATAAAGTCGTGACTATTTTGATTATAGGCACTCATATATTTTACGTACACACTCCTCGTGGGAACGATAATTTACTCACACATATTAAAACTTGACAACCTGTGCGCTTTCAAGCAGAAAATACACAACAACTTCCTTCATAAAACTTCTCTCAGTGAATCGCCACTAGGAGCCCAAAGTCGATCTCGATATCGAACTATGACATCCAATCCGAATACAGCTTCCAACCATTAAATTCATCTCTCAGTCTCCATTTCTGTAATTTCTCATCAGAAGACTGACCTTCACGGATTATATCCCTCATGGTTGACTGAACTGTCATAGTAGCAAGATTAGAAGCCTTGCTCCTAGCATACACTGCAAGCTCGAATCGCTTAATATCCTCTTGCAATGGTTTCTGAACTGTCAATTAAGTGATAACAACCGTTTTTCTATTCAAAGCGTCTGTGACCACATTATCATTTCTCGGATGGTAGCTAATATCGCAGTCGTAATTCTTACCCAACTCTATCCATCTCCGCTGCCTCATGTTTAGGGGTGAGTATTCGGTTAATTCGGTTACAAACCGAACCGAATTAATCGAAAACCGATTTAACCGAAAGTTTTTTGACTAACCGAACCGAGCCGAATTTTCACAAAAACCGAATTAACCGAACCGAATTAAAGTCGGTTATTTCGGTCGGTAACCGAATTAACCGATTTTTTTAAAAATAAAATTAAAATTTTAAAAATTATATATATAATTAATAATTAATATTCTAAAAAAATTAAAATTTTAAAAATTATATATAAAATTAATAATTAATATTCTATTTTAATCATAAGAAAACACTTTATTCATAAAAAAATTAATTATAATATACAATATTAAATATAAAATATTATAAATTATATTTAAAACATTATAAATTATATTTAAAACATAATAAAATAAAAATAAAATTATTTATTTAATAATTCGGTTAATTCGCTGCAACTCCTTCATATTTGAAAATTCGAACCAATTCCTTCTGTGCTCGGTCGTAATCGAAATACCTACTCAGTTTTTAGTGATACGTTAGTTTTATGTTATGAAAATCTTGCACTTCTCCCATATAAGTAATGTCTCCAGACCTTTAGAGCCAATGCTAGTGCTGGAAGCTCGAGGTCATGAGTCGAGTAATTCTTCTCATGAACCTTCAACTCTCCAGACGAATAAGCTATCACCCGATTATTCTGCATCAGGACTGCCGCCTAAACCAAGCATGGGAAGTGTCGATATATAGAACATACTCTCCTTGCCCTAATGTCATCAAAAGAACTAGCGTTGAAGTCAAAGCTTGCTTCAGCTTCTCGAAACTCTCTTGGCAGCTTGTTCCCCAATAAACTTCGCATTTTTCTTTGTCGAGCCGGTCAGGGGTACTGCAATGGAAGAGAAAATTGAATGAAATTCTAGTAGTAGCCAGCTAGACCCAATAAACTACGGATCTCAATCACATTCTTAGGTATTGGCCACTCTCTAACTGCCTCGGCCTTCCTGGGATTAACTTCAACTCAATCTCTAGAAATAATGTGGCCTAAAAGTGCCACTCTCTCGAGCCAAAACTCGCACTTACTGAACTTAATGAATAATTTTCTATCTTGCAATATATCTAGAGCCGTTCTTAAGTGCTGAATGTGTTCTTCTCTAATCCTCGAGTATATCAGAATATCATCTATAAAGACAACAATAAACTGATATGGATACGGTTGAAATACACGATTTATGAGATCAATGAAAATCGTTGGCGCATTGGTCAACTCGAATGACATCACCATAAACTCATATTGCCCACATCGAGTCCTGAAAGCCGTTTTATCAACATCTGGATCCTTAACCTTTAGCTGATGGTATACCGAACGAAGATCTATCTCTGAAAAAATCGAAGCTCCTTGCAACTGATCAAACTAGTCTTCGATTCTAGGTAAGGGATACTTATTCTTGATGGTGACTCTGTTCAGCTCTCTGTAGTCAATGCAGAGTCGCATATTACCATCCTTCTTCTTTACGAATAATATCGGTGCGCCCCCACAAAGAAAAACTCGAGCAAATAAAATTCTTGTCCATCAAACTCCTGAATTTGATATTTCAGCTCTTTTATCTCGGCTGGTGCTATACAATAGGGTGCCTTAGAAATTGGCACTGTACCCAACATCAATTCAATAGAAAATTCCTCCTCTCGGTCCTGTGGAATACCCGAAACATCCTCAGGAAAGATGCTAGGAAAGCTTCTGAAAATCTCTACATCCTCTAGCTTCTGACTGTCCGGAACAGGTACTGAGGTAACACTTGCAAGAAAAACTTGGCAGCCTTTTCTTATAAGCTTTCTCGCACAAATGCAGGAGATAATGTGCAACATTTTTTTTGTTCCTTGCTGCCTCAAAGACAAAATATTTCCCGCTGGGCGGTCGAATGGATAGTGACCTCTACCGAAAATCTATGAAGCTCCATTCAAAGATAGTCAATCAATGCCAAGAATGATGTCGAATTCAGGCATTGGGAGTACGATAAAATCTGTCTGAACCACATTCTTCAGTAAACGAAGCTCCAGATTCGTTACTATTCTCGTAGTGACCATCCGATCACCAGAAGAAATGGAAACTCTAAAGCCCAAATTCAAATCCTCGGGTATAATCTTCAGTCGCTTGACAAACGTCTCAGATATAAATGAGTGTGTAGCTCCTGAATCTAGCAATGCATATGTAGCTACACCTGAAATAAATATCATTCATGCGAAAAATATGCCATAAAATCTAATAGAGTTGAAAACTTAAAGAATTTATATCATTAATTATCCAAAATGCTCGAAAATACATCTCTTAACCCATAGTAAGTCTCGAAATGCACAATTTACCCAAAATAAGTTTCAAAAATTGAATTCCAGCCCCTTAAAGTTTTGAAAATTGCATCATTTCCCCAAATAAATTTTGAATTTAATCAAATCAGACCCTAACTTCTCTAAATTCCTTGTTTGATCCCTAGAATTCCAGAAATTATTGAAATAGCCCCTGTTTTTCTAGAATTCGCAATGTAGCCCCTGAAATTCTCAAACGTTGCAATTTAGTCCCTGAATTTTTGAAAATCCCATATTTCACTTGGAACATTTGGTCATCTCAATTTTAGTCCCTGAACTTCTTAAATTACATATTAGCCATGAATTTCTCTATTTTTGCAATAATTGTCCCATAATTATTAAATCGATTCAATTCATTCCTTTACAGCCTTAAAGCTTACATTTTATTCCTTTTTCTATAGTTCTCAATGTCATCCCTTAAATGAAACCCGTTTCCTTCTATGTTCCTTGTTACCTCAAATGAACCTACTAATCAACTCAACATTTAATGCAATTAAGTCAGAGTAAAGATGTTAGGCAACTAGGTCACCACTGATCAAATCGTCTAGCTCTGCCTCTGCCTCCTCAGTCTGCATGACATAAGCTCTGCCGACATTTGTTCTTTTCTTCTTTTGGGTCAATGGCTTTATGTCCTTACTCCTTGAAAATGAAGCACTTGAATGATCCCACATGCACTTTCCATAGTGTGGGCGTTGTACTCCTTGCACAATGTCTGTTTTTGGACCTCGGGGCAGCTCCAAACTGTGGTGGCTTCTGCTGCCCTGGCTTCTTCAACTGTCCTTGGGGCTTTTGCTGCCCCTGAGCTCTGGGACGTCCCGCAAAGTGCCTCTTGTTTGGCTAAGAATTCTACTGCCTCTTGCTCTGCAATTCAAATCAATATCCTTCAAGGCATGTTCAACTTGGAAAGCACAAGCAGTGGCAGCTGCATAATCCTCCGGTCTCATCAACATCACATCTTGGGGTTGGAGGCCATACATGAAATACCTCAATTTCATATCAGCATATCTAGCAATGAGGGGCACGAAGTGACAAGACATATCAAATTTCTTTATGAACTCAGCCAAAAACATGTCTCCCTGATTGAGACTCATAAACTCCCTCTTCAATCATCCTCTGACATCAGCGGTGAAATACTTCTGATAGAAGATGTACTGGAATCCCACCCAAGTAAAGGTGGCTAGATTGACATATTGCTCAGCTCCTTCTCACCAAAGGGCAGCATAATCCTGCAGCTAAGTGACACACCTCACTCGATCAGCATCCCCCATATTTATATAACGATCAGCCTCCTAAACTGATCATACACATCATACTGTGGCCTCAGAGCATGCTGAGCCTGCTGCTCAAACAAGCGAGCCATACCCTCCAGCACTCTAGTAGCAGCATCCCTATTGGGAGGTGTGGGTGCATTCTCTCTACGATCTTCTTGAGTATCATTCTGCCTATTAGTACTAGGTACGCGTCTAAGAGAAATTATATCTGAACGTATTCCAGATTCTAAACATAACCAACATGCAATTAAATCTAAGCGTCTAACCATTTAGCTTAGATCGATATGAACATCGTGATTTGCCCCGTAATAAAACCAGTTGTTGCTGATACCTTCTTCACTAACCCGTCAATTTGGAATCCAATTCGATATTTTCCTTGAGTATTCTGATGGCCTGGCCTGTCAGTACCTAGCTGGGCCTTACGCGCTATTCGTAGAAGTATTATACCTCCGCAATTTCAGAGTCTCCCAGGAGAATTATAAGAACCATTTATCGATCAACTTAAACATAAACTCCAAGTAATTTACAAAAGCATATAGACATGTAACTTAAGCATAAAAATCATATAAACATGCATGTGTCATCATTAAAATCATTTAAAGCATTTAAACTTATAGACTTGAGGCTTCACTACTGAGCTTTCTGGAATTGGTGATGGCACAACCCTTTACAAGAACATTGGTCTGATACCAACTGAAATGTCTCTAAAACTCACCATCTATTTTCCTCAAAACTCAGTAAGTCGTAAACGTCAAACCAAATCTAGAAGTATCATTTTTTTCAAAAATAGCATAAACATCAATCCTCTCAAAAACCACTCTTTCCTTTCAAAAGTCATCAAAATATATAATGTCCTGTAAAATCAATAACTCCACAGAAAACTAGCAAAGGTCCTCGGGTTAGTGCACCATCCACCCAGCCAGTTCAGTCATCCAACCATCCTGACTCAATAGTAAAATCATCACCTGCATCGTTCACACCTAGTGAGTCTATTGACTCAACAAGCCTTAACTATAATAACAAGTAATACGTATAAATCCACATGCAACAATGAAAATAATTTTAATAAATGCGTTCGTTAATTTTAATAAATGCGTTCTTTTATCATATACTTTTCCTTTCATCATATACATATACATATACATATACATTTTCTTTTGGGTGAAATCCATTCGTTAATTGTGACCATCATTTCATCATTCCGTCAATTGATCAATCTCAGTTGTAACCATGGTACCAGACAGCGGGGTTATAGTAATTAATTTTCCATTCTATGCCTTGGCCTATAGGTGGTGACACCACCAACCACTTTTCCGTTAACGTGCCTTGGCCTATGAAAATTCGGTATTGGGTTCCCAAGAGGCTTATTCTCGTAAACGGGTTCCAATGAGGCTTAATCCCTCACGAATGCCCATTTTCTTACCGTCACGATTAAGTCATTTCATTCAAAACATTTTCAGAATTTCCATCACTTTATGAAAAAAACGTGGATAAATATCATTTTCTTTTAAACAAAGAATGCAACACTTCTTTTAGCATTTATTATTTTCCATCAAAAACTCCATAACCTTTCAGAGTAAACATTTTAGCATTAATTACAGCATTCATAGAACTGATAGGACTCCTGATGTTTCTAAGGTGTAAAATGACCATTTTACCCCTGAAACCCTAGTTTTCCTATTTTACTCCTAGACCTTAAAACTTCGACCCGAATCCATCCAAAATTAACCATAACCCCTTAAAACACACCCATAAACATTTCTTAGATGTAAAGTTAGGTCCCTCGACTAAATTCGTAATTTTTTTAAAAAACTTGAACCGAAGTCTCGATTTTAACTCGAATCTTAACCAAATTTACCAAACTTTTACCATAGCTTAACCACACCTAACCAACCCACCCAATTCAAGCCGTCCAACGCCCTTGGAAACTCCTAGAAGCCACTGGAATTTTTCTTCCCATGTTCGAAACCCTAACCCAAACAAGTCTTACGTTCCTTCGATCCTATCCCTTAACCAATCAGACCAAACCATGACCAGCCTTCCTAGGACCAAGACCGAACCCCTTAGGACCCATTTGGACTAGACTCAGTGAGCCATGCACGCGGACGTGCATGGTTCGTTCTTCTTGCACGCGGCACAACTAGGTTGTGCCCAAGCTGTGCGCCTACCCTTTCATCCACTCTCCAGCCGTGCGTGGACCACCCTGGCTCGAGGCTAGGACCCTCACAAGCCTAACCCTTTTCCTGGACAGCCGCTGCACAGCCCCCTCTTCTATTTCCTTCCAAAACCGTGCCATAGATTTTGTTGAAACCCAAAAATTGTGCAGCGCTTTCTCTTCATCGAGCCCCTAACATCCCTAACCTTGCATCCCCTTCCCTTTAACAAGAACCATCCAGAATCATGCAAGAAAATTCATGTTTTCCATGTATAATGCATAAAAACAAAATAAATACGAGGGTATCAGATTTCTCATGCAAACAATTATAATCACACATATTATGGCATCGATGATGGGAAAAGAAAGAATAAGCCATGTCTTTGAGTGTATCATGCACGAATATTCAAGCCTTGATGCAAAGGAAAGTTTCCGAAGAGACGGAGAAGAACTTGCTGTGTTTTATCCTTCAAAAACCCACATGAAGTGCCTTAATCTTGCTTGTGTGTGTGTGTGTGTGGCTAGGGAGAGAAAACCCTAGGACTCTTATGCTTGAGGCGTGTGTTTTCAGAGTTTTAGGGCTTGAAAATTCCATCTTTTGATATAAATAATATGGTAGAAAAATGAGCCCAATAACCTTAGAATAATAGGCCCATGAGAATATAGGAAAAATATTTTGTTTAGGAAAATTTTCGAAAATATTAGCCGACTCTCCAAAAAATGCACGTTTTTGTCAAAAATCGACTACAGTTTTAAAATACGAATCGACATGTAAAATATCTCAAAAACACAATTTTAGAAATTACAGTACTAAATATACCATATATTAAATAATTAAAACTAATTACTTAAACACATTTTTATGCACTCTAATAGAGAACCATATTTTAAACATTTAAACATGCCTACCACATATAATTAATGCAATTAAAATAGTTTAATTAGGCATTTTTAATTTTTCCTAGATTTGCATGCAGTTGGATTATGATATCGCATTTTGGACCTTACATATATATTAGTAATATACATACACATATTTATGTATCCATATAAAATGTATATATAAAAATTTATATATATTCACATGTGTACTTTTAACACACGCATAGATATATTAATTAAATTTGATTTTTTTTAATTTATCTAATTAACTTATTAGTTAATCAATTCTAGTTCCTTCTAAAATATTTTATAAGAATGTGTATATATTAATAGTCGCCACTACTAGTACTATGTATTGAATCAGTAAATTCTAATTTCTGTAAATAAATGATTCTGAACTCATTACAGGTCCATTCGACGATCTGACAGCACCGATGTGTCAATGATACAAGTCTTGTTCATCTAATGAAAATTGAAATTTCGAAGATCAAAACTTTCACTTGCTATACTGGGCAACTATCAGTTTAGTGAACTCCTTCAACAAAACAGACAGTTCTATTCTCTTTTCTTAATTAGCTGTTAATCTAATTCCCATTTCTTCCATATTTTGGAATCAACTTACAAACTCCTTTATAAGTATTCTGTTTGATCTCCCGCAAACTATAGTCATAAAATTCAACTCCTTGAACGTTGACTCTCTCAATGGGAAAACAGAATCTGATACTTGTGTGACACTTAATGGTTTAGGGATACAACTAGCTGTGGGTTCACATCTTCATGTGATTCAAAATAACATTTATTCTTGTTCGGGCTTATCCTAATTAGCCTCATTATTTTCATCAACTCCTTGATCAAGAATGTCAGAACTCATTTCTGATTGCACCCATCAGATCATGATGAGAACGTTTAGTAGCATCGCCCCATGATCCTCTAGGTATCTCTGATAGTGCTTGCAAGAACTTTAAGTCATTGTTAGTATACAGTACGGTCCCTTCAGGCTTCAACTCATATATCTCGATCGAATCTACAACCATTGGTATATCGAGAGTTGCGTATGAATTCGATAATAATGTGATATATCTTTCAGTAATAATAGTGACATGGTATGTGAAAATGAGGAAACACCTTTCCAAAATGAACACGTCTTACTCTGGCCAGAGATTCCTTGCACTATTAACTCATTAGACCATATATGATATCTTCACACGTAGGAAAACAATGAATCCCTGACTACAATGCATTTGCTCTTACGTATTTCAAAATTACACACAATCTCGCCACCTATTGAACCTCAATGAAGTCGGTAAATGGATTAAAGTGCATGCTAATACACACAGCCCCCTACATTGTCACGAGTCAAAAGACTAATGATGTATAACCATAAACCCGGACTGTTCCACTCGATAGTGAGAACCACTTAGACAGTCCAAGTGAGGGTTGTTCAGTGCATCATTATATGATCACCCTTCTGTATGAATGAACATTTCCATGCCTTTACCGATGAAACATGACGTTTACATTACAAATACTAATCTCGAGTTCAAACAAGCTTTATCCTTATTTTAGACGTTTGATTCTACTAGGAACATGTTTATAATATACAGTACACTTTCAATAGGTACTTATTACATATTCAAAGACTTTATCTATGCAGCTTGCATGAGGACACAGATAAAGCACAATGCCATAATTTGATAAAGTTGTAAAATAATATTAAAATAAATATCATTTTTTACATTAGATTCAATAAAGTTCAAGCCAGAAGCTAGTTCGCTGGACAGCTACTCTAACACTCCCAATAGGGACAAAAGTAATAATCGTATAAGGAAGAGGGTATCTGGGGATCGGTTCCTGATCTAGGTTGTTGACCCCAAAGTTTTGAAAAAATAGTGTTTTGTCCGTCTCTATAAATACTAAGTTTGTTTATGGTTTTAAACAAACGTATCTTGTATTTAATTCACTGCATATTTTTTAGTATTCGACTTGAGTGTCAGAGGAGATATGTCGGAGCACATCTCCACCCTTTCTAATGTCACTCTTTTATTTCATACAACTTGTTTGTCAAATCTTGGAGTTGGGCCCTGGTTCACTAAATTTTGCATCCTTTGTATTCAGCGATCATTAAGGTATTTCAACTCATATTTTTCTTGAAGCATAATTAAAATTTTATTCTTATAATTTGTTAATTTTTTCATACTTTTATACTAAAAAATTTCAAGCTATAATTTTAGTGCAACAATTTATTTTTGTTCTCATATTTTTCCCGCACCACGTTGTCATTTCTAACAGCTACCTCAGTGCTTTGGTGAAAAAATGACGAAGCGTTAAAACAATTACCTATCTTGAAACGTCTGCCTTTTTATTGCTTAAAAGTACTAGAAATTTTTTTTTTCGAAATTATAGCCCTCACATATAAATATTTTTATAAAATATTTTGCATATAAAAACATCACCCATTAGCATTAAAAAACAAGTGAAATAGTCTTTAAAATAAAATCGTCTACTGTTTTACCAAACCTAAAAAGCAATAAGTTTGAAAAGAATAGCCCATACTAAACCTCTCAAAAACCTCTCAAATGCATAACTAAATAGTCTTAAAAATCTTTAACAGTAATCATAAAACGTAATGCGGAAAATGTAGCGCTGGTCCTCGGGATTGTGTGCACTAACAGTCCAGTAGAATCACCCATTAAGACTTGCATCAAACTCTCCTGCATCCATCAAACCTAGTGAGTCTAAAGACTCAACACACCATCATCTTTATAGCAAATAATATATATAAAACCACATGCAACAGTGAAAATACTTTTAGGTAAAAATATCATTTCATGATATGCATAAATAACCTTAACCTTTTTCCTTATCATGACATGAAAGCATTTTAACATGATCATAAACATTTTCCTTTTCCTTTTCCTTTTGTTGAATTCAGATCGTTAATTGTGACTTTTCTGATCATGATCATGAGGGTCGATGGATCCATCTACGTATAATCACAGTACTGGGCGGTAGGGGACACCCGCAACACTCTCATTGGTCAACTGGGCCCTGGCCTATCATGATTCGAACAGAAATACGATCGTCGGGGCTCCCTCTGGGGCTTTCCCATAATGGGCTCCCTCTGGGGCCTTTTCCCCTCACGATATTCCCATTCTTCCGTTACCACAAAACTGTTACCACGTATCCGTTACCACATATTCGCAATGATGGGAACACGATCGCCGGGCTCCCACTGGGACCATAACCCTCGACGAGGTCGCCAACATTAACGAATTAGTCACAATCACTTCACATCCTTCAACATTTTTTTTCATTCACATCACTTAGAAAAATCATGAATAATATTTACATTTTTCATTTTTGAAACCAAGCATGCAACACGTATTTTAAATGTCTTCTTAAATCATAAAAACCTAGACATTTAAAAATCATAATTTACTCATGAACAATTCATAAACAATTAAAAATAATCGTAATTTCATAAAAATAGCATTTAGGGCACTGCCATGACCTTTACTAATTTATAGGTGTAAAAAGATCGTTTTACCCCTGGGCACGACATTTTACGATTTCGACTTTTTCCTTGATTTCATTACTCTAACATGTCCCAAATAATTATTTAAGCTTACATGAATTTTTCCATAATTTTATTCAGCTTAAATATGAGACTTTTTCATTTATCTTTAAATACTTGTTTTGACGGTGTTTTTAATCCCGAAAAATCTCAAACTTAAATATAAAATTCCTAAATTCCAAATTTAGTCTTTATATATTATTTTAGCCCTTATGGACCCCGACTCGACCCCCGTGAGCCATTTTCCAATTTTCTTTAGTTAAAACACCTTATTTGACACCTAAACTTCGACCCCGAGCCATCTCTTAATTTTATCGAGTCACCCCCGAACCATATTGAACTAGGACCTTACCAACATTCTTAGGTACTCTACTGACCCACAAGAACTCACGGACCAAGCCCCTGGAATCGAAACCGAAGCACATTATTCAAAACCTGTGTTGTCCGAGACATTGCATTACACTAGGACTCTTAAATCTTGAGCTTAGGACCTAGCCAATCACCCAGCCCTTGAACCATCCTATGGTGCACTCTCCTAGTGACCTACGGTCACGCCATGCCCCAGCCCAGCCCACTGGACCGAGCCCCTTTTTCCAGAAAAGGAGCGCCCCCTGCGCATGGCTAGAACCCTCTCGGGTAGGAGTCCCTCATGCGAAGGACTCCTCGCCGCCTCTCAGCTCGAGTCCTAGCATGGATAGGACTCTTCCCTGGTCTCCCCCATGCCCCCGGCTAGCCCCTGGACAGGAGCCGCACCAAGCCCAGCCGTGAGGACCCCTAACCGAACCCATGTTCTTCCCATGACAGCATGTTGTGTTTTATTTGGTTCTCTTCAATTTCCAGCGTGTGTGGTGTGTTTATAGGACCCTAACTCACGTGTAAACCCTTGTAAATCATGGCCTAGATCATGGCAGTCCTTAAACAACATACAATCATGATAGAATCAAAAACCTTGCTTAACATATCATGATATGATCCAAAAACGAAAATCTAGAGAAGTGGCACTTGTTTTTCTTTCATGTTTTTCATGCATCCAATAATTTAAACATTAATATGATATGATGGATGAGAAAAGGGAGATTAGGGTGTGCCTTTACGTAATTTAAGCTCAAATATACGTTGACGACGAAGAACGGGACGCGACGATGGCTTGATCTTGCTAGAACTTTCGAAAATACCTCAAGAAATCCTCTCTAATTTGCTTGTGTGTGCAGCCGTGTGTTTTGAGAGAGGGGGTGGGGAATTTTCAGAATAAAAAACTATGTGGTGGCCAATTGATTTGATAGTAGTCTAGGATTTTGATTTAAATTACACATTAAATACTAATTTATTCACTAAGTAGGCTTTAGGCCTATTAAGCCATAAAATTTAAGCCCATGAGTTAAATTAGGATTTAATTAAACTAATTACAAAGTTTTTCTTTAATTAAATGTGTGAATTTATTAGCCGGGTTGCCAAAAAAGCTCGTATTTTAGTTGAAAAACCAACACCGATAAAATTTACGTCCCGACGTATAAAAATCACCTCAAAACCCTTATTTTCAAAAATACTAAAAAGCATCGACCATATTTTTAAATAATTAAAAATAATCATTTAAAAACATTTTACATTTTTCAGCCCTCGGTCCCCGTTCCTCGATCGCAACTCGAATAACCTTTAAAAATACATTTCAATGCAATCATGTAGAAGAATATATTTTAAACATGCAAATATGCACAACATAAATAATTCATGAAATTAAAATATTTAATTAAAATACAGGAAAATTTAATAATTTATATGCATGTGGTTCACGTGGACCTTTAAATTTTCGGGGCGTTACATATTTACTGTACTAAAATTAAAATTATATCTTGAAAATTTTTGAACTAAAAATTAATTAAAAAATTACCAGACCAAAAATTTAATTTCCTAGAACTTTTAGTTGCAATAATGTTTTTTCTAAAATTTGGAGACATTATCTATATGGTGCTAAATGTGAAATATTCAATGAACACCAGAGTTTCAAATACTGGAACAAAATGAACTGAACGTGATATATACAAAGAAGATTGATAGTATTTTTGCAAGACTATGATCTGAAAATCAGCTACCACCGAACAAAGCCAACAAAGTAGCTGACGCTTTGATTCGCAAGGACATAAGAAAGATGATCATCACTTCTCTATCCGCCAAACCCTGTTCGCGTGAGAGAACGAAGCAATCAGAACCAAGATCCTACCTTGCCAAACTTCAAAGCTCAATTCGAGGAAGGAAATAATTATGAATATTAAATCGACAACAACAAAGTGATTTGAATGCCAAATAGGTTGTGCGTGAAAAAAGTTGAAAACTTAAGACAAGAAATCATGTCAGAAGCACAAAAGTCAAAAATTTCGTTCATCTTGGAAGTACCAAAATTTATAGGGATTTAGAGAAGAAATTTTCGTGGTGTGAGATGAAGAGAGCTGTTACAGACTTCGTCTCCAAATGCTTGGTATGTCAACAAGTGAAAGCTGAACATAAAAAACCCGGTGGATTACTTCAACCATTAGAAATCTCGAAATGGAAATCAAAGAATATTTTTATGCATTTAGTAGTGTAATTTCCAAAATTACGACAGAACCACATGTGTGATTGTGTATAGACTCACTAATTCCGCACATTTCCTACCCATACACATGAAATACAATTTGGGTAAAATGGAAGCCTTCTACATGAATGATTACTGAGATTGCATGGGGTACTAGTCAACCTTTTTTTTCTGAATAAGACCAAAGATTTTCATCGAGATTATGGAAGGTTTCCAATAAGTGATGTTACGAAGTTAACTCAACATATCATACCACCCGTAGACTGAACGACATGCCGAGAGAACTATTCAGACGCTTCGAAGACATGTTTCGGGCCTATGCATTAGACTTTAAATCAAACTGGAGTGGCCACATAACTCTGATAGAATTTGCCTACGACAATAGCTTCTATGGAAGCCTCGATATGACTCCTCATGAAGCTCTTTACGGGAGAAAGTTTTGATATGCCCTTTATTGTTATGAATTGGGAGAGAAGACCATTACCAATCCTAAATTAGTCCAAGACACAGTGGATAAAGTTAATATCATTAGGAAACCAATTAAAGTAGCCCGAGATGATTAGAAAAGTTCGGAAAGCCAAAAAAGGAGACCATTAGCATTTGATGTCGGGGAAAAGGTATATGTGGAAATTTATCCGATAAAAAGCTTAATTCGATTCGACAAAACTAGAAAGTTTTTGAATCCAAGATACGTGGAACCGTTTGAAATATTAAAGAAGGTGGGGACACTAGCTTACCAATTTGCTTTACCACCCAACTTGTATAAAATTCATGTAGTTTTCACGTATCACAACTAAGAAGATACATATCTGATCAAAGCACGTACTTGAAATGGGAAACTTGGTATTCCAACATAATCTGAAGGAGAACCTGCAATACAAAGAAATCCCAATTCGTAGAGTTGACACCATGAATTGAGTTTTGAGACGAAGGTCTATACCAGACGTTAAGTTCTAATGTGAATGATCGATTTTGACACCTTTGAAGGTGCTTCAAACACAATATTCTCCATAAGATTCAATAGCTTGTGTTTTAAGAATAAATACACCGATGAATTAAATCAAGTTTGGTTTTCAAACTAAGTGGAAGATACTCGAAATAATCTTTCGTTAAGAAGACTGAACAGTTTAAAGCTTTTAGCTTGTATTAAAACTATATAACTGAAATAAGCGGGATCAGTTAAGAAGACTGGGCTAACTGCTTCTAGTAAGCTGATATGAAGTGAACGTGCCCTATGTTTTCTTCACACGATGATATTTAATTGGAGTTCCGCTTGTTCTTTTCTTCAGTGGTCTTTCATATGGTATTTGCACTCGACTGATCGTACATGAAAACTCAATAATAATGTCTGTTGCATTTGCATGTGTTTCCTTTGGACATGTCTTGTCATTCTGACAAATGTTCAGGAATCTTTTCTCTTTTGGGCTTTGCTACAACATCCATTATTGCACGTTCGTATGTGAATTAGCTTATTGCTTGTAGCTTATATATTTTCACTTAACTGTATTCCATTAAATAGTCTGTCGTGACATACAAATAGATTAGTTACAACTTATGCTTCTGAACTGGTCTGGTGAAATCAATTTGGACTGATTTCACTGTATCAGTTCTTTTGTTCAGGTAGGTTCTTCATCAGTTGAGCTCTTCATCAGCGGCTAGGCTTCTGAAGGTCTACTGCTGAACCACCTATCAAATGGACAATCAGTTGAACTGTTCTTTGATATATCAATTGGATATGTTCAATGTTGGAAATCAGTTGGCATTTCGACAGCTTCAGTTTTGGCTTTGGGAATTGATCAGTTTGGGATCTGATCAGTTTCAGCTTTCTGCGCACTAGATAAATTTGTTAGAAACAAAATAATAAGTTTGTTAACATCAAAATCAAGATTGCGAACATAAAATGTTTCAACAATCTCCCTTTTTTTTATGATAACAAGACTTCAACATTTTTAAAAAAATAGCGTTTTAAAGAAAACTCAGTTTGAGGAGTAACTAAAGAAAAGCTCTCCTCAAAAACTGAATTGGAAAAGATTTTAAATAAAACATTTTAAAAGATAAATTTATTCAGTTCGAGTGATAAAACTATTGAAACGAATTTTAAAACTCCCCCTTAAAATTAAATTGAGAAATCTCTTTTAAGATGAATTTATCAGCCTTGGACATTCAAGTATTTTAGGAAACTGAATTGAAATAGCAGTTCAGTTACATACAAGCTAACTGGAAAACTGGTCTAGCTGATGCAAACTGGACTCAACTGATGCTGAACCACATTGATCATTTTGGTCTTATCTGATCTGACAATGAAGCGGCGGCATACTGCGGATGATTAAGCTTCATCCAACAGTTTAGACTAAAAGTTGGCTTTCGTCTATTGAACTGTTGAACTAGTCTATTCGCAATTTAAATTTATTTCGCTGATCAGTTTTGCTGAACTGCTGACAGGCATGACTCAGAACCCTGCAGGCTGTTTAAAGAACCAATCTCGGAGTCGAGAGAAGTGACCACAATGTCAATTGCAGAACCAATCATCTCTACTCTTTGCAATGCTTGTTATATAAATTTTTTAAAATGATTTTGAAAATAAAATAAATTATTTTTAATTAGCATATAAAAATATTTTTAAAGAAAATAATTTTAATCAGTTTTCAAATGTCTTTCTTAGAACAACTAGCTCTGATACCAATTAAATGATCGGTTTTGACACCTTTGAAGGTGATTCAAACACAATATTCTCCATAAGCTGCAATAGCTTGTGTTCAAAGAATAAATACACCGATGTATTAAATCAAGTTTAGTTATCAAAGCAAGAGGAAGATACTCAAAATAATCTTTCATTAAGAATACTGAACAGTTTAAAGCTTTTAGCTTGTGTTTAAACTGTATAACTGATGTAAGGTCCAAAAATCGATAACGTAATTCAACTGCATGAAAATCTAGAAAAAAAGGAAATTATTAATTAAATTATTTTAATTGAATTAATTAAATGTGGTAGACATATTTACGTATTCAAAATATGGGTTTCTATTAGAATGCATAAAAATGTGATTTTAAGAGTTATTCGAGATGCGATCAAGGAACGGAGGCCGGGGACCATAAAAGAGAAATTTTTTTTGATTATTTAATATATAGTATATTTTAAATGGTATTTTTGAAAACGGTGTTTTTTTAGATGTTTTTACACGTCGAGTCGTAATTTAAACCGGTAATCGTTTTTTGACGAAAATATGGACTTTTTGGAAGCTCGGTTAATATTTTTGTAAACTTTCCCAAACGAAATAATTTTTCTACTATCTAATGAGCTTAATGAGTCTATTATACCTAGGTTATTGGGCTTAGCATACTACTCAATTATTTATATTGAAACTTGAGTTCCAAAACCCTAACCTACACCACACATAACTCAAGCACACACCTAGAAAACACTAGGACTCTCCTCTCCCAATCACACGATCACACATCAGCCCAGGGAAATTTCAGCAAGCTTTCTCCCCGTCTCTCTGCCAACGTCCCTCGCATCAAGGATTGTTTTTCGTGTGTGAAACACCCAAAGGCACGCCTTAATCTTCCTTCACTCATCGTTCATACCATATTATGTTTTTTCATACATGTTTTCATGAAAAATATGATACCTTTCTTATATTTTCGTTTTTATGGCTTGTACATGATGAAACTTGAGTTTTTATGATTTCAAATTCATGTTTATGTTGCACAAAAGGGCTTCCATGATGGAGGTTTTTATGGCTTGTACATGATGAAACTTGAGTTTTTATGATTTCAAATTCATGTTTATGTTGTACAAAGGAGCTGCCATGATGAAGGTGTGAAAGGGGACGTTTTCCAATAGGTTTAGGGACTCGTAGATGCATGTTTAAGGGCTGGAAAGTAAGGAGGGAAGGGCTGCACGATTTGGGATCCATAGGGGAAAGGGTTTGCGTTTTTGTTGGAAAAATTGGAGGGGATGCGCGTGGTGCTTTCCAGGTGAAGGTCTGGGCTCATGGGGGTCCTATCCACAAACCATGGTGGTCCAAGGGAGCTCGATATGACAGCAGCCGCAAGGGGAGTGTCGCTCGTTTTGTGCATTCAAAACTTAGGAGAAACCCACATCTTCGCACATGGGCAGTAGAAGAGGGGTCTAGTAGGTTGTTAAGGGCTCGGGCAAGTCCTAGGAAGGTTTCATAGAGTCTGGTTGGGTAAGTGAAGAGCTAGGAACGAACGGGCATAGGGTTTGGTTAAGGTAGGGTTTCATGTGTAAGTTCTGTAGACATATAGGCTTGATCAAGGGTTTTAATTTGCTTGATTGGGGTTGTATAGTGTATGGTTAGGTGTTAATAAGCTATGGTTCAATTTTTGTAAGGTTTGATTAATTTTCGAGTCGATTCGGGTTAGAACCGAGACGTAGGTTTAAGTTTTAAACGAATTAAAAAATTAGTTGAGGAGCTTAAGTTTACTTCTAGGAAATTTTTATGGGTTTATTCAAGGCGTCGTGTTAAGGTTAGATAGATTTGGCTCGTCGGTTTAAGTTTTAAGGACAAATTGGGAAGTAAGGGTTTCAGGGGTAAAACGGTCATTTTACACCTAAAAAATATTAGACATCATGTCAGTGCCTTTCATGTTGTAATGAATGTTAAAATGTTTATTTTGAAAGTTACAAGAGTTTATGATGAAAAACGATAATGCTAAAAGATCTATTGCATGATTGATTTAAAGGAAAAATGATGTATAAGCATGAATTTTTATAGATGAATATAATGAAAGGTTGAAGGAGATGACTTGATTGTGACTAATACGAAAGGATATGATGATATGTAAGGCCAAGGCTCATTTGACGGGTGAGGGTGTTGCTGATGTCCTCGTATCCTGGTACCATGGTTATACATAGATGGATCCATCGACCTAAAGCTTAACGAAAGTCACAATTAATGATCTGAATTCAATAAAAGAGAAACATATACGTATATGTTGAAAGAAAAAAAGGATATGACGAAAGGATAATGATTTAAAGTTATACATGTTCATGAAAGACTATTTTATTAAAATATTTTCCACTATTTCTTGTGAATGTATAAATATTACTTGCTATCATGGTTAAGGTTTGCTGAGTCATTAGACTCACTAGGTGTGATCGATACAAGTGAGCATGATTTTTTTGAATGATGGAGGACTTGACGGTGGAACTAGCTGGGCTGATTGTGCACATAACTCGAGGATCTTTGCTAGTTTTCCGCATTATTCTGATTTAAGATTACTTTAAAGATTCTATGACTTTTATGCTTTTGAGAGGTTTTGAGAAGATTTAAGAGATTTTTCTCTTCTGAAATTGCTTGTTTTAGATTTTGTTTGACGGTTTACGATTTTATGTTTTGCACTCGTTCTTTTGGATTTTAAATAATAAGTTGGTTGGTTTATTTTAAATGGCGAAAAGTATATATATGTATGCATTTTCGGCCGCGAGATTTAACGAAAAAAATTCTAGTAATTTTTTTAAAAAATGAGTAGTAGATATTTCAGTTAGTATCAGAACAATGTTCTTGCAAAAGGTTGTGCCACCGTCAGTTCCGGAAAGCTCAATCATCAGGCCTCAAGTCTGTAAGTTTAATTGCTTTAAAAGATTTTAATGATACTACCTACATGTTTACATGGTTCATATGTTTAAGTTACATATTTAAAAGCTTTTTGAAGTAAATGATATTTATACTTAAGTTGCTAAAAAAAAGATTTTTATATGATGCATGATTAGAAGCTTAGATTTAAATGAATGCTTACATTGGTAAACATTCAGATATAATGCCTCCTAGATGTGCACCTAGTACTGATAGGCAAGCCGATACTCATGAGGATCGTAGAAAGAATGCAGCCCTACCACCCAATGGGGATGCTGCTACTAGAGTACCAGAGGGTATGACATGTTTCTTTGAGCAGCAGGCTCAGTAGGCTCCGAGGCAACAACACGATATGTTCGACCAGTTCCGGAGGCTAGGTCCGAAGGACTTTTATGGCACCACCGACCCATTCGCTGTTGAGGGTTGGATTCGATCTCTTGAGGTGCATTTCCGTTATCTGAATATAGGGGATGCTGACCGAGTTAGGTGTGCTACTTATATGCTTCCAGATGATGCTTCTCTTTTGTGGAAAGGAGCTTAACATGGTATTAATCTAGCTACCCTCATTTGAGTGTTATTAAAGAACATCTTCTATGAAAAGTATTTTACTGCTGACGTTTGAGGACGCTTGAGGAGGTAGTTAATGACTCCATCAGGGGACATGAATGTGTCTGAGTTCGTTAGGAAGTATGATAGGGGTTGTCACTTTGAGCCCCTCATTACTAGGGATGCTGCTGAGAAACTAAGGCATTTCTTGGATGACCTTCGACCTACTTTACGCCGTGATGTGATGTTGATGCGACCGACGGATTATGCAGCTGCCACAACTTGTGCTTTCCTAGCTGCGCAAGCCCTAAAATATATTGACTTTGAGATGCAGCGCAAAAGACAGCAGTACCAGCAGAAATCGCAGCTAGTCAAGAGGCAATTTATGGGACCTCCAAAAGTTCAAAGACAACAAAACCCCCAAGAACAGTGGAAGAAGCCGGGGCAACAAAACCACCACAGTCTGGAGCACCAAAACCTGAAGAGAGGCCAATGTGCAAAGAATGCAATCACCCAGATCTTGGCAAGTACATATGGGGAACATAAAAGTGCTTTATTTGCAAAAGCCATGGACTGCCCAAAGAAGAAGAACTCACTGTTGGCAGAGCTTATGTTATGAATTCCGAGGAAGCTGAAAAAGAGACAGACACAACTTTTATCACTGGTAACCTAGCTGTTTAACATATTTATATTGATTTTGTTGTATGAAATATTAAATTGATTATGGGAATTTATTGGGATAATAAGAACCTAGAATAAAATAGGTTGCACGCTCTATCTTAGTTTGATTTAAGGGATGACTTTCAGAATTATTGAATTGTGCCTGTAGGATCAGTTTTGACACCCTTGAAGTTGCTTCAAACATAATATTCTCCATAAGCTGCACTAGCTTGTATTCTAAGAATGAATACACCGATGAGAGTTTGGCTTTTAAACCAAGTGAAAGACAATAAAAATAATCATTCGCTAAGAAAACTGAACAGTTTAAAGCTTTTAGCTTGTATGTAATCTGAATAATTGAGGTAAGGGGGATAAGTTCTGGCTTGAATCAGTTCAGTTATGAGAAGAACTGAACTGATATCAGCTGAAATGATCATATCAGTTTTAAAACAATAGTTAAACAGTTAGGGACACAAGATATGTTTATGGATGTTCGGAGACTTCAACTGCTCCTATGTCACCCATTCTACCACATCGGGTAGGATCCATTAGAAGACTTTGATTTATACAACACCTTGTACAACCTAATCATCTTAGTAATTACGCTACTGCCTAACTGAACTCCTAGTCTAGACTTAAGGCAGCACTTTCTAGCCAACACTTATTTAACATCTATGTGTTAAATAATATAGACACAAGTTTAACGTCTTTGTGCAAGACTCACTCAGTTAAACAATGAACTCAACTCTCTTTATATGTGAGTGATTGTGTGTGAATGTGAGAATTTATCTAATCAGTACAATAAGAAGGTGTTCTCACACAACTGGCTAATTGCTTCTGGTAAGCTAATATGAAATAAATGTGCCCTTATTTTTCTTCACACACTTGTATTATTGTTGTTGTAGACGTTTGTGTCATTGTCTTCAATGGTCTTGGTCTGGTACTTATAGGCACTCCGCTGACCATACATGAAGACTCAATAATAATTTCTACTGCATTCGCATGTGCTTCCTTAGGACATGTCTAGTAACTCTTCGCATGTGCTTCCTGAGGACATGTCTTGTCACTCTGACAATTGTTTTGGAAGCTTTTCTCTTTTAAGTTTTGCTACAACGTCCATTATTGTACCTTCGTCTATGAATTAGCTTATAGCCTATAACTTGTATATTCACGCTTAGTTTTATTCCATTGATAGTTCTGTCAGTGATGTGCGAATGGATTAGTTACAACTGGTGCTCTGAACTGGTCGGTATAACTTTTTTTTGAACTGGTCTGTTGAATTCAATTCGAATTGATTTTTCACTGTATCAGTTTCTTTTTTCAGCAGAGTTATTCATCAGTTGAGCATTTCATCAGATAGCTGGGCTTCTGAAGGTTTTCTGCTGAATTATCTATCAGTTGAACAAATTTTAAGAACTTTAGGGGCTGTTTTGAAAATTCTAAAAAACCAGCGGTTGTTTCCACAATATTTGGAATTTTAGGGACCAAAACAATGATTTTCGAAAAATTTAAGGACAAGACGAAAAAATTCCAAACTTTAAAGGTTTAATGCAATTTTCGAAAGTTATTTGGGATCAAAAGTGATAATTTTCGAGAATTTGGGTAATTAATGATAGAATCATTTAAGTTTCGATACGATTAGATTTGATGATATATTTGTCGCAGGAAAAATATTCATTTTAGGTGTAGCTACATATGCATTGCTTGATTCAGGAGCTACACACTCATTTATATCTGAGACATTCATCAAGCGACTAAAGATTATACCTGAAGATTTGGGATTGGGCTTTAAAGTTTCCATTCTTTCTGGTGATCAAATGGTTACTACGAGTATTGTGAAGAATCTGGAGCTTCGTTTGCAAAATGATGTGGTTCGAGCAGATTTTATTGTACTCCTGGTGCCTGAATTCGACATCATTCTTCGCATGGATTGGCTATCTATGAATGGAGCTCCAATAGATTTCGGCAGAAGTCAGTATCTATTCGACAGTCCAGCGGAAAATCTTTTGTACTAGTGGCAGCAAGGAACAAGCAAATGTCGCACCTTTTATTATGTATCTGTGCGAGGAAGCTTATGAGATGAGGCTACCATGATTTTATAGCATGTGTTATTTCAGTCTATGTTCTTGTCAGACAGAAGCTAGAGGATGTTGAGGTTGTCAGAGATTTTCCTAGTGTATTTTCTAAGGACGTTTATGGCATTCCACCGAACCGAGAGGTGGAATTTTCTATTTGGTTGATGTCGGACACTATGTCAATTTTAAGGCTCTGTTGCGTGTTTTTTTGATTGCTCGCAAGCGCACGATGTCAAGTTATAATAAAATGAAGTTTTGAGTACGAGTGTCGATCCCACGAGGAGTGTAAACTAAAATTATATCAATGTTTGTAATTAAAATAGTCTCAACTTTATTTAGAAAAATAAAAAGAGATTTGGTTTACTTAAACGAATTAATTGAAAACAAATATTTAATCTAATCACCGAGTTGAGAAATAACAAGGAGAGAAAATATCTAGAGAAATGATTTCACCAAGTTTCCACGATAATTATTCCCAGTTAAAATTATATTCATGAATTCCAATTATTTAATGATCAAGAATACTTAATTATTTTATTCTATCTTTCTCAAGTGACGAATAAATTGTATCAATCAAACTTCGATTCAATTATTCCTAATAAAATCTAAGTTTAATTGATAAATGCAAACAATATTCTTACATAAACCTCGCTAAAGTTATACGCATTCCGAACAATATGAACATTCAACGATGTGTCTCTAATGATCTATAATCCTAGTCTATCTCCCGAGTTGTAGAATTAATCAGACAACACACAATTTATGGCCAGTAAATTGCAGTAGAAATAAACACAGAGAAAAACAATTAAATATAAAATGAAATTCAATCATATAAATTAACAACGTCAAATTATCGTATCCACAAAGCTACATCGTTCTCTAGACTGAAAAATTAGTTCATTACGAAACCCAAGCGAAAACAAGACATGTTCAACATTTTAGACATAGCAACACAATAAAATATAGAAAGCGAAAGAAGAGATGAAAAATTAGAAATGGCGTCTCCGTCCCCAGATTCGTTGTTCTTCGTCTTCTGATATCTCTTTGTGCTTCTTTCCGTTTTATGCGCGTGCTCTGCAGCTCTCATGTGTTTTTTTTTCTCCCAAGGCGGCTGAATCCCTTTAACCTAAGATTCGAGTCAATTTATATTTTTTCTGGGCGCCGTGCACGCGGTTGCACTAGAAGTGGCGCGGCTACGCGTACCATTCTGCCGTATGGCTTCTTGCTCTGTCGATCTTCTTGCATATCATCACGCGCAGCTGCGCGTGATCTTGCGCATTTGCGCACGAGGTTCTGTCTGAAGGCTTCATGGCACTATGTATTCTGTACTCTATTTGGTTTCGTGTGCACTCTTTTCTCCATTCTTGAATGACAACAAAAACAAAACCAAAAATGCATAATACCGTTCGAAACTGACATAATTCAATGTGGATTCTTATATAAATTAAGTGCAAATCTTGCACTTATCAAATCCCCCAAACTTGAACTTTTTCTAGTCTCGAGCAAAATGAAATTAAAAACAGCAACTCAATCAATAAGTAATGATAACAACTAACAGTCATGGATATGCAACCATTGATCTTGGCTTCCGACTAATCCATTTTTATGTAATTCATAATCACTCAAGAGTCACGTGCGTGTGTGATATGTAATGTTCATTTACCCAATCAAATGCTCAAATAAATTTACAACACCCACTAGCCTTATAAGCTCAAGAGATTTTCAGTTCAGTTTAACTCACATTTCATTAATTTCATTAATATGCAAATTCACTTACACAGATCTCAAAGGACTTTATTGGTGATTATATGGTTCAATAGATATTCAACAAAAGTATACCAAAAATTTTTGTCACACCATGAGATGCTCACATGCCAATGATTAAAGTCCATACTTGCTAACAATGTTTCTCAGGTATCCATAGGCTTGACTTGAACAACTTTTCTCCACTAGTATATTGGATAGATGTGACAAGGTTAATAGGTCTTTTAGGCTTGTAATGTTATGCTATGGCTCATGGCTACAATAAAAGGTATGAAATCAAAATTTGAGAGAAATAATCGAATCTTCATCATTTTCACTTTCCTTTCATTCACCATCACTTTATTGTTTTCCTCCCAATCATATCCTTCATTTCCCATATTTTCATTTTGCACCACTTTTTGATTCATTCTTTTGATTGTTTTTTGTTCTTTTCGATCTCTTTTTCAACTCTTTTTTGCACATTTTTTCCTTCAAGAAGTACCCATGAACTTTTTTCTCTCAAAATTAGGTAGGACAATTATAAGCTTTATTAGGTAGTTGTTGTGGGATGTAGAATAGATACAAGTGGGGGCTATTTGCATGTCATTGACATACACCACTTGATTTTTTTTCAATAGGCTCAAAATGGGACACTCGAGATATTTCATGTTTATTTGGTAGGCTCGAAGTCTCAAACGGTTCCAAATATTTCCTAAATCATTCATATGTCACATATTATCCGTATTTCGCCTCAAAAAGTGTTCAAGCAAGTTCTAGATTTCCGTCAATCCATAGTTTAACTCATACAACCTAATCACATGCATTTTTCAATAAAAAAGATTTATGAGATAGGTGTAAAAATAAAAATCAAACATCACAATCTACTCGAGACTCAATGGACTAACGAACGATAATAACAATGAAACAGGCCCAAAGACATTGAGAAAGATTGCCTAGGTCATTTCTGTGTTTGCAAATATGTCAGTTTATGTCATGTGAGAAATACTAAAATTCAGATCTCTATTGTCTATTTAGCATCACATGTATGTAAATTGTCTCCAAGCATTGATAGTATCAACAAACATGACCGTGCAAAGATATTTGCGACTCCCAAGTGATCATGATTACAGATATGCATTACAACCACGATTTTATTTTTATCATCGGCCACACAATGACGTATCCATGACTCTTCTTAACAAAACTAGCAAGAAATAAATAAATAAACAAATTTTTTTAGCCACTGCGAAATACGAAAATTCTAGCTACTGTGCAGAAAATAACTAAACTAACAATGAATTAACAACTCAGACAAACAATACGCAAAGCAATTGAACCCCCCCCCCCCCCCCCCCCCAAACTTACAGTATGCATTTTCCTCAATGTATAATTTAAACGATAAACGTGACAACACATACCTCACGTATGAGTGTCAGAACTCGTTGCTCAATTTGTCGTCCGCAGCATCTTCATCATCCTTGTCCATGGGCTGCGGCGGTGGTATATCTGGTGGTGGGTACTGTGGTGGCCAGGCTGGTGGTGGTGGAAAGGGAGAATGTACGCGGCGCATGCAGATGCGCGTGAAGTGGCGCGCGCGGTCCTCTTGCAATAATTGAGTGCGCGCGGTTGCGCGTGAAGTGGCGCGCCCGCGCGCACCTCTCAGGATTTGCCCACTGAAGCTGAGCACGCTGATACGCGTGATGTCGCGCAGTGGCGTGCATAAATCTGCCTCATCATATTTTTTTATAAACACCTGCAAAAATAAAACAATTGAATCAATATTTGAATAATGAAAATTTAAAATTAAAAAATATTATATTAAAATGAAATAACATAAACAAAACGAATGCCTTGTGGGTTGCCTCCCACACAGCGCTTGGTTCAACGTGGTCAGCCCGACTGTCACCAGTTTATTCAAGGTGGGTCGTGCGAACTTTTGGATGCCTTGATTTCCACCCTTTGATCTTCAACTTCCATGGTCAACTTTCCTCGTTTCACGTCAATGATGGCTCCAACAGTAGCCAATAATGGTCGTCCTAGGATGACATGAACGTTCTGACTGTTCTCCATGTCAAGTACCACGAACTCTGCTAGAACCTTCAATTTATCGATCTGAAGTTCAACATCTTCTACAATACCCAACGGTTTCTTGACTGATTTATCTGCCATCTGTAAGCTTAGTCCTGTGGGATTTATCCTGCTTAATCCCAGTTTCTCGTAGAGAGAACTTGGCATTATATTCACTTTCGCTCCTGAGCCACATATAGCTTTTTCCACCAATTTACCCCCTATTTCACATGGTATAACAAATTCCCTTGGATCTTGTAGCTTCTGGGGAATATTTCTCTGTGTTCCTTCTGGAAATTCCACTTCCTGGTGATCTGCAGATTCAATATTAGTGTGTAGGTTCTTGAGATCTTCAAGACCTTTTTTCTTTTGAAATTCGGCTTGTAATTGTAAAAATCTTTGGGGATAGGGAAGTAAAGAAATATCAATGATTTGATTTGATCATACCTCTCACATTTCTTACCTCGGACTCTTTTGGTTGGAGTTGGCTTTTCATCCCAGACAGGTGTGGGTTTAACCTCTTTCTCTTCTCTGTTTACCACTCCAATCTCCTCGTGCTGTATAAAATAGCATTCACCTCTCTCAGATTTGAGTCTGCAGTATTTTGTACTGCGCCCGACGATTGAGACGTGAGTTGCTTCGTTATCTGCCCCACTTGCGACTCAAGGATTTTCAAGGAAGCACCAATATTTGCCATGTGTGTCTCAAGGTTGTCAAGTCTAGACTCATTCCTAGCCATCCTCTTTCCAGATTCAGCAACAAATGTTCCAACCAAATACTCAAATGATGGCTTCCCTTCCCCATTTGATGTATTGAACCCAGTGGAGGATTCAATACATTCTTATTATTCGCGTATGAAAAATTTTCATGGTTTCTCAAACCAGGATGATAAGTGTTAGGGGGAGGGTTACCTCGATATCCCGCATAGCCTCAAAAATTCTTGTTGTTGATGTATTGAAATTCTTTAGGAAATTGTGAATTCTTCAACAACAACCGATGCCCTCAGTGTTTGATGTACTCACTTTATTCATAGTCGCTATCTGTGTAGTCAATACTGATACTTGTGCAGTGAGTGATGTGATAGGATCCACAGCATAAACTCCAGCTGTCCTTTTTACTCATGCCCATTCAGACGGGCATTGGTAGCTATTAATAGTCATATGCTCAAGCAAGTCATAGGCTTGAGCAGGAGATTTGGCAAAGATCGTGCCACCTGCCGCTGCATCCATTGTTGTCCATGTTTGGCCATTCAACCCGTTATAGAAAAGCTCAATCTGTACCCAATCTTCAAAACCATGATTCGGGCACCTCCACAACAACTCCTTATACCTTTATCATGCCTCATAAAGCTACTCAAAGTCGGTCTGCCTGAAAGTACTGATCTCAATCTTCAACTGTGCGGAATTTGCAGGAGGAAAATATCTAGACAGAAACATTGTTGCCAGCTCTTGCCACGTTGTGATGCTCCCCAGAGGCAATGATTGGAGCCATCCTCTTGCTTGGTCCCTGAGGGAAAACGGAAACAAACGCAGTCTAATAATATCATCAGGAGCATTATTAATTTTTACCATATCCGTGATCTCCAAGAAAGTCCTCAGGTGAACGTGAGGATCAGCAGTGGCAGTTCCTGCAAATTGGTTCTGATGAACCATATTTATTATCGCAGGCTTCAATTCGAAATTATTGGCGTTGATGGTCCCTCCAGCAATGCCAGAATAATGAGTGTTGATCGCTGGTCTGAAGTGATATCTGATAGGTATAGCGTCTGGCGGGTTATATCTCGCGCCATCTCTGTTTTCAGCCATTGCTTGGATTTCTTCCCTTCTCACTTTTCTTGGTCCTCTTGCAGTTCTTTCGATCTGCGGATCAAAGGTAAGCAGATCAGGGCTGTTCGATCTTAGCATGCACTTCCAAGCAGCGAAAATGAACCACTCAAATAAAAAATAACTATAAAATAAAATAAAATAAAAAAAACTCTAAATTAAAATCTAGACTAATTAATAACAATACTGATATAAATTCAAATTTTGACAGTCCTGGCAACGGCGCCAAATACTTGTTGTGTGTTTTCTTGATTGCTCGCAAGCGCACGATGTCAAGTTATAGTAAAAAGAAGTTTTGAGTACGAGTGTCGATCCCATGAGGAGGTAAACTAAAATTATATCAATGCTTGTATTTAAAATAGTCTCAACTTTATTTAGAAAAATCAAAAAAAATTTGGTTTACTTAAACGAATTAATTGAAAACAAATAATTAATCTAATCACCGAGTTGAGAAATAACAATGAGAGAAAATATCTAGAAAAATGATTTCACCAAGTTTCCACGATAATTATTCCTTGTTAAATTTATATTCATGAATTCCAATTATTTAATGACCAAGAACACTTAATTATTTTATTCCCCTTTCTCAAGTGACGAATAAATTGTATCAGTCAAACTTCAATTCGATTATTCCTAATAAAATCTAAGTTTAATTGATAAATGCAAACAATGTTCTTACATAAGCCTCGCTAAAGTTATACGCATTCCGAACAATATAAACATTCAACGATGTGTCTCTAATGATCTATAATCCTAGTCTCTCTCCCAATTTGTATAATTAATCAGACAACACACAATTTAGTTCTAGTGAATTACAGTAGAAATAAATACAGAGAAACACAACTAAATATAAAATGGAATTCAATCATATAAAATAACCACGTCAAATTATCGTATCCACAAATCTACATCATTTTCTAGACTGCAGAATTAGTTCATCACGAAATACAAGCAAAAACAAGACATGTTCAACATTTCAGACATCTCAACACAATAAAATATAGAAACGAAAGAAGAGATGACAAATCAAAAGTGGCGTCTTCGTCCCCAGATTCGTTGTTCTTCATCTTCGTGATCTCTCTTCGTGCTTCTTTCCGTTTTGTGCATGTACTCTGCGGCACTCGTGTGTTTTTTTCTCCCAAGGTGGCTGAATCCCTTTAACCTAAGATTCGCATCAATTTTTATTTTTCTATGGGCGCCGTGCGCACGGTTGCACGAGAAGTGGCGCGGCTGCACGTACAATTCTGTCATATGGCTTCTTGCTGCGCGCGCGGTCGCGTATGAAGTGGCGTGGTCTTGTGCGCCTTTCTGTCGATCTTCTTGCATATCATCGTGCGCGTCTGCACGTGATCTTGCGCGGCTGCGCGTGAGGTTCTGTCCGAAGGCTTCATGGCACTATGTTTTCTTGACTCTACTTGGTTTCGTGTGCACTCTTTTCTCCATTCCTGAAATGACAACAAAAAAAAAACCAAAAACGCATAATTCCATTCGAAACTAACATAATTCAATATGGATTCTTATATAAATTAAGTGCAAATCTTGCACTTATCAGACACCCTATCGTCTAGCACCCGCTGAGATGAAAGAACTAAAAGACCAAATTCAAGAGTTGCTGGATAATTGTTTTATTCGTCTGAGTTGTTCTCCACGAGGCGCACCTGTATTATTTGTGAAAAACAGGATGAGACTCTACATTCATTATAGATAGGTGAACAGAGTCACCATCAAGAACAAGTATCCCTTGCCTAGAATCGATGATTTATTTGACCAATTGCAAGGAGCTTCGATTTTCTGGAAGATAGGTCTTCGTTCGGGATACCATAAGCTAAAGTTGAAGGAGTCTTATGTTCATAAGATGGCTTTTAGGACTTGATATGGACACTATTAGTTTATGGTAATGTCACTCGGGTTGACCAATGTTCCAGCAATTCGAGCTTGCAGTGTATGCTAAGAGAGAGGCTCTTAATCATTATACTATGACAGTACAGTCGACTCCGAGGGATAGAATCTGTGAGGGGTTAGCTTTCTGATGAGCAGTTGCAAAAATG
Organism: Primulina eburnea; assembly: GCF_022965805.1. Lineage (NCBI taxonomy): Eukaryota > Viridiplantae > Streptophyta > Magnoliopsida > Lamiales > Gesneriaceae > Primulina > Primulina eburnea. The sequence goes on from NC_133118.1 coordinate 24,648,316, forward strand.
GAGACCAAGAGATGACTCTAAAGGTTGGAAGCTGTATTCCGAGGAGGATGGCTTAGTTTGATATGGAGATCGACTATGGGTTACTAGTGGCGATTCAATGAGAGAGGTTATTATGAAGGAAGCTCACAATATCCCGTACTCCATTCATCCTGGAAGTACGAAGGTGTACAAGAATTTACATCAATTGTATTGGTGGCAGGGCATGAAGCGAGACATCTTGCGTTTTGTGTCCGAGTGTTTGACATACCAGAAAGTTAAGGCAGAGCATCAGACGCCAGTAGGGAAGCTTAAGCCACATCCTATTCCCAAGTGTAAATGGTAAAATATTAATGTGGATTTTGTTGTGGGATTGCCAAGAACTATTAAGGGATTCAATATTATTTGGGTGATAGTTGATCGTCTTACAAATTCAACGTACTTTCTACCTATTAAGTTGACATTCACCATGACACAGTACACAGAGCTGTATATCCGAGAGAGAGTCTGACTACACGGAATTCTAGTGTTTATTGTTTCTGTCAGATATCTGAGGTTCACATTGTCCTTCTAGAAGAGTCTGCATTCAGCGATGGGGACAAAGTTGTTGTTCAGTACAGCGTTTCATTCTTAAACCAATGGTCAGTCTGAAAGGGTGATTAAAATTTGGGAGGACATACTCCGAGCTTTTGTGTTCGATTTCCAAGGAAGTTGGGAACTGAAGTTACATCTAGTGGGGTTCACCTATAACAATAGCTACCAGTCGTCAATAGGGATAGCTCCTTACGAAGCACTTTATGGGAGGAAACGTAGATCAACAATACATTGAGACAAGGTTTGTGAAAGAGGAGAATTCGGTTTGGACTTGATCAAGCAGACAATGGAGCTAGTAGTAAAAATCTGACATAGGAGGAATACTGCTCAAAGTTGCCAAAAGATCTGCGTTTATAAGCGACGAAAGGAGCTAGAGATTGTAGTGGGTGACCGCGTATTTGTTAAAGTAGCACCTATGAAGGATGTTATGAGTTTTGGCAAGAAAGGCAAACTCAGTCCGAGGTTCATAGGACCGTTTGAGATTCTGGAGAAGATTGGAACATTAGCTTATAGAGTGGCGTTGCCACCGACGCTAGCTGTAGTGCATAATGTGTTCCATATCTTGATGCTAAAAAGTACATGTTGAATCACATGTGTTGAACTATGAGCCTCTGCAGTTATCTCCAAAAATGTCATACGAAGAGAGGCCTATACAAATCCTAGATAGGCAAGAAAGAAGGCTCCGAAATAAGCTCATTCATATGGTCAAGGTAAAGTGGCTAAATCATTCGTAGGAGGAAGCTACTTGGTAAATTCAGAATGACATGAGGAGTTGCTATCCGGAGTTATTTGGTAAGTTTAGATTCGAGGACGAAATTTCATTTAAGGGAGGGAGGAATTGTAATGTCTAAAATGTGATAACATAATCCAACTGCATGCAAATCTAGGAAAAATGGAAATTGCTTAATTAAATTATTTTAATTGCATTAATTAAACATGTTAGGCATGTTTACATGTTCAAAATATGATTTTCTATTAGAATGCATAAAACTGTGTTTTAAGAGATATTCGAGACGTGGTCAAGAAACGGAGACCGGGTACCATAAAAAAGAAAATATTTTTATTAAATGATTATTTTTAATTGTTTAATATATGGTATATTTTAAATTGTATTTTCAAAAATGGTGCTTTTTGAGATGTTTTTACACGTCGAGTCGTGTTTTAAATCGATAATCTATTTTTGACGAAAATATGACTTTTTGGAGGCTCGATTAATATTTTTGAAAATTTTTCTAAACGAAATAATTTTTGTAATATCTAATGAGCCTATTATACCTAGGTTATTGGGCTTAGCTTACTACCCAATTATTTATATCAAAACTTGTGTTGCAAAACCATAAATTACATCACACATAACACACGCACACACCTAGAAAACACTAGGACTCTCATCTCCCAAGCACATGGTGACACATCCCACATCAGCACCCTCACATGATTTTGTCCAAGGAATTTTCAGCAAGCTTCCTCCCCCGTCTCTCCGCCAACGTCCCTCGCATCAACGATTTTTTTTCATGCGTGAAACACACGACGGCACATCTTAATCTTTCTTCACTCATCGTTCATACCATATTATGTGTGTTTATACATGTTTTCATGAAAAATATGATATCCTTCTTATATTTTCGTTTTTAAGGCTTGTACATGATGAAACTTGAGTTTTTATGCTTTCAAATTCATTTTTATGTTGCACAAAGGGGCTGCCATGATAAAGATATGGAGGGGAACATTTTTCATTAGGTTTAGGGACTCCTAGATGCGTGTTTAAGGGCTGGAAAGTAAGGAGGGAAGGGCTGAACGATTAGGGATCCATAAGGGCAAGGGTTTGCGTTTTGTTGGATAAAAGAAGGGGCTGCGCGTGGTGCTTTACAGGTGAAGGGCTGTGTAGTGCCCAAATTCAGTACACGTATAATCCATGCATTTGTTTAATCATTAAAGCCTTTTTATTTAATTTTAAAACGAGTCTTAATATTGCATTATTTATTCAAATGCATTATTTTAAAATACTTATGTTTATGTGATGCACGTTAAATTTTTTTCAAGTTCATGTTTCAGGCGATTATTCGAGGCGGGATTGATGAAAAGACCCGGTGACGATTTTGGCAATTTTAATGGGGTATTTTATTTTAAGTTGAGAATGGAGCGTTTTAAATAATTTATTCAGTTTAGTGTTTTAAAAGCCTTATTTATGTATTTAGGAATTGTAGAGTTTAAAACTTTTAAGATTAGCATTTTAGTGGATGTTATTTTAATTAAGGAGAATTTTATAAAATTTGAGTGTTATTTGAGTTAACCTTTTTAATTAGCCTTTTTAATTACCATGTTAATTGTTAATTAGGCATAATTTATTCCCTAACTATTAAAACACACGCACACACACGTTTTTACACACAGTAGAAAACGCTCAACACACCCTACACATCTCAATTTTCAGATTTTAAAAGAAAGAAACCTAGGGTTCCTACTCCTTCAAGCAGCCGCCCCTTCCCCTTATTTTTCCATCAAGTTTTTGGGGGATTTTATTGCAAGACAGTCGAGCCACGATCGTCTCGGATCAACCTCGCTTCAATCTCCGCTTCGGTGACGTCGTTTCGGTCAAGTTATCATCAAAAGGCACGTATATTCTGTTTTTTCTGCATCGATCCTGTCATATTATGTGTTGTGTTTTTTTTATGTGTAAAAATTCATGTGTGACATTCGTCATTTGAGCGGAAAATGGTTTGAATGCGTTTTGAAATACTTTTTAGATCTTAAATCTCGTAACTTACTGTTCTGTTGAAAACTGCGATTTTTCGGTCGGGATTTTGGGAAAACTTTCAACGTGAAAAATGTAGAAATTTTCGATATCTTCGTTTTCATATAAAATTCGAAATTGTTGGACGAAAATTGAGTGAGTTATGGCACTTTTTGTGGGACTGCTCAAACTGCGATTTCAGAAAATTATGTATCGATATGTTCTTGAAGTTTTTATGTTGCAGGCTTCGTTGGAAATCGACGGGTGATCGCTGCTGCGTATAGGTACTTTGTTTATGATGTTGGGATGGTTATTAACGTGTGGTTTCGCGTCGTTAGGCACCAAGTTGAATTAAGCGTCGTAGGAAGAAAGTTGGTGTCGAAATCCGAATTGTGTTGTTGGTTGTGGATTGTTACTCTTGGGGTTATTTTTAATGTTCACTTGGGTTTGACATAATGCCTTAGTGTTCTAAGAAGTGTCTTGTAGTGTCTATTCGTAGTCCGTACGATTGAGTTTAGGTGTTAAGCATATCAGGTTCAGAATTTTTACGTGTTGGCACGTCCCACAGGTACACGGACCCGGGGACGGACCCTGGCGCGGGGTACGTGCCTTTGTTACTTTTCGGTGTTTGTTTCCAGAGTCTACACGGACCCCCACACGGACCCTGACACGGGGTACGTGTCCACCTTTCCTTTCTAGTCTTCTCACCCGAGTCTACACGGACCCCTACACGGAGGTAGGAACGGGGTCCGTGTCCTTCACAAATTTGGGAAAAATCTTATACTATGCTTGGAGGTTCGATGTCTTGGTTTAGTACAATGGTTTACAAGGTCGAGTCATGGGAATTGTAGAACGTCCTAAGGGATTAAATGAGCTCGTGAGTAAGCTTGATTATTATGTCTAAGTGTATCAGTTAAGCATTCGAATCCATGTTAGAATGTGCAGCGACGGCCTCGATCGAAGTCCAACGAATCCCTCAAAGCCAAGTAAGTATGTCAACGTGCCAGAAAAGATTTTAAGTTTTTGAGGTATGCTAATTGTCTCGTGACCAAATTATGAATGGGTTTGAAAGTCGGTGAACGTGGCCGAGGACCTCTCCACCCCGTTAAATTATGAACGGGTTAGATCGTGGTTGGAAAGCGTTAAATTATAAACGGGGACCAACCAGCCCGTTAAATTATGAACGGGGATCTCATGTATGTGGCAGTGGATACGTCCCTGTCAGCCCAGTACTGTGGTTTGTATGATCAGGCGTTTATTATGTATGGGTCACTTGCTTGGAAACATCCTCTACGCAAAATGATGAAGTTATGTATGTTCTAGTATGCAGTATGTTTATGACAAGTTTTCACGTTATGACATGTCTATGTTATGTATGTATGTTCAAGTTTTAGTACGCAAATTCATGTTCAAGTATGTATGTTCTATTTTAAAGTTGCATGCGGTTTTATTATGTAGCACTCGCTACTTCCCAGTTTATACGTGTTGAGTCTTTAGACTCACTAGACTTGATCGATGCAGGTGAGTATGTTGATGAGGAGACAGGAGGTGGCGACCAAGGGGCAGGCTTGGACTGAGCGAGAGGCTAACCCGAGGACCGCAATGTTTATGTTTTTACGCAAATGTTAAATTACTCTGATTTCATGTTTTGAGGGAAAAACTTTGAGCAAACTTTTTGTGAGCAATTTTATTGTAGTTAATTTGAACAACCATGTCTTATGGGGGACTTGGTTGAGATATTTTATGGTAAACTTTGAATGTTATTATATGTTTAAGAAAATTTTTAAATTTTTCCGCAAATTTTGAGTATGAAAAGTAAGGTACGTTACAGGCTGGGCCCGTGAGGGTCCTAGCCACGAACCATGGTGGTCCAAGGGCGGCTCAGTAGGGCAGCAGCTGCAAATTAAGGGCCGCGCGTCTTGTGCATGTGCAACTTTGGAGAAACGCATGTCCTCGTGCATGGGCAGTAGAAGATGGGACACTTCCCTTACTTGAAGTGAAGTTACTCTCTTCAAAGTAAGTGAGTCAGGTTAGATTAGTCGACGCTTTGGCTTTTAAAGAGAGATTATCCTTATTCTTAAGGCCTCAATTAGAATTATATATAGTCACTTTTTAGTAATATAGCAGTCATTGAGACAAAGACTTAGCACATGAGTGAGATCCGGAGGTGTAATCACTCTTTTTGTAATGTTGTCTTGTTGAAAGTTGGCTAAGCCCAGGCAGTGAAATTAACTAGTGGTGGGACATGCCCAGAGCTGTTTTAGCGAGAATATTCTCTTTCTTTGGATAGGAAATAGAGAACCTAGTAGGTTGTTAAGGGCTCGGTCATGGTCTAGGAAGGTTGCTTAGGGTCTGGTGGGGTCGGCCAAGAGCTAGGAATGAAGTGGCATAAGGTTTAGTTAAGCTAGGCTTCGTGTGTATAGGGCCGAAAAGTTCAGTAGACCTCTAGGCTTGATCACTGGTTTTAATTGGCATGATTTGGGTTGTATAGCGTATGGTTATGTGTTAATAAGCTATGGTTCAAGTTTGGTAAGGTTTAGTTAAGTTTCGAGTCGATTCGTGTTAGAACAGAGACATAGGTTCAAGTTTTAAAACGAACTGAGAAATTAGTTGAGGAGCTTAAGTTTACTTCTAAGAGATGCTTATAGGTGTATTTAAGGTATCATTTTAAGTTTGAATGGATTTGGGTTGTCATTTTAAGGTCTAAGGGCAAATTGGGAAAGTTAGGGTTTCAGAGGCAAAACGATCATTTTACACCTAAAAAAAGTTAGACGTCCTGGCAGTCCCTTGAATGCTAAAATAAATGTTAAAATGTTTATTTTGGAAGTTATGTATTTTATGATGAAAAATGATAATGCTAAAAGATGTGTTGCATGCTTGGTTTAAAGAAAAAATGATAAATAAATAAATATATATATATATGTGTGTGTGTGTGTGTGTGTGTGTGCAATAATTTTTATAAGTGATGAATTAATGAAAGGTTGAAGGAGGTGACTTGATTGTGACTAATACGAAAGGATATGATTATATGTAAGGCAAAGGCTCAGTTGTTGGGCGAGAGTGTCGCTGATGTCCCCGCCACCTGGTACCATGGTTATACGTAGATGGATCCATCAACCAAAAGCTGAAACGAAAGTCACAATTAATAATATGAATTCAATAAATGGAAACATATATGTATATGATGAAAGGAAAAAGGATATAATGAAAGGAAAAATGATTTAAAGTTATGCATGTTCATGAAATGCTATTTTATTAAAAGTATTTTCCACTGTTGCTTGTGAATGTATAAGTATTACTTGCTATCATGGTTAAGGTTCGCTGAGTCATTTGACTCACTAGTGTGATCGATGTAGATGAGCATGATTTTGTTGATGATGGAGGACTTGATGGTTAAACTAGCCGGGATGATAGTGCACATAACCCGATGACCTTTGCTAGTTTTCCGCATTATTATGATTTAAGATTACCTTAAAGATTTTATTATTTTTATGCTTCTAAGAGGTTTCGAGAAGATTTAAGAGTTTTTGCTATTTTGAAAATGCTAGTTTTAGGTTTGCTTTGATGATTTACGCTTTTATATTTTGCACTAGTTCTTTTGGAATTTTAAATAATATGTTGGTTGGTTTATTTTAAATGGTGCAATTTATATAGAGATATGTATGCATTTTCGGCCGAGATATTTAAAGAAAGAAAAAAAATTTGTTATATTTTAAAGTAAAATGGGTAATAGACGTTTTAACAGAAATAAGTGGGATCAGTTCTGGTAGGGCAGCTAGCTCAACCGACTGAATAGGAACAGCTATAAGCGGTTGTTGAGCTTCGGAAAGAAATAATCTGAGCTCGGGAAGAGCTCCAGGAGTAGCAGTTGGATTGCTCTTCTGCGACCTCGGTTTCTTCGTCAAAAGAGAAAAGGAGTTTTCTCTGAATCACTGGTAAAAAGGACCAGTTTTCTCTTAGACTTGGGGGCAGCAGCTGGTTTTTTCTTGTCAGTTTTCTTATCCTTTGCTGCTGATTTGGAAACCCCAGTCTTCTTCAGTTGTACTTTAGATGCTGCGAAAATCTTAAATTTTATGAGTGAAAAGGAAGGTACTTGAAGTATCCCTGAGTCCTCAATGAGCCTGCTTAGCTGAAGTGTGAAGCCTTTGGACTGCTTCGATGTCTGAATCATGTTCTTCAAGATTGAGAATTGAATTTATGACTAGTTCATCTTTATCCTCTTGACAATAGCAGTCATAGCTTGAAATTTCTCGAGAGTGAGGGCACAAAGGATTCCGTCTTTGCTAGAAGGCCCTTGGCAACGATGTCAGCCAGTTGTCGGTATTCTGGCTTCAGTTCTTTCTCGGGGTCATACACTTTGATCTTTTCCACATTCGCAGATAGAGGAGTCTGCATTTCCTCAATTTCAGCAGCAAAGACCTCTGAGAAGCTTGAGAGGCCTTCAGTTGAGAGCTGAAACAAGTTTCTAAAGAAATCTTCATCCACGACCAGAACGTGGTCACTCACTTTCATGTGAATCTTCTCGTCATCGGTAACTGATCTTGATTCATAGATGGAGATGATTTCAGCAGAGTAAATTTCTTAGGTTTCTAACCCTAGAAAAGTACGAAGCCCAGATGCTTCGATCTTCTCAAACATGTTGCAGACTGATTCTCTAGAATGTGCAAAGATCGATTCAAAATCGACTGACATTGAGTGCATTTAATTTTCATTAATGACAAATATCCGTTGAGTTCGAAGACTATATATAGCTGATCAAATTAATTGAAGAAGGTTGGTGACTAAGAACAAGCGAATATACGAAACAATCAAACCAATCAATTGTGATATACTTCACGAACATATTCTCAAGTTTTCAGATCACATATCTAAGATTTGCACTCATTGTATTTATCAGTAGAATTCAGTCTACAAATTAGAGCATATTTCAGTTTTACAAACTGCATAAAAATTGTCAGGCTAAGAGTTTCAGTTTGGCATTGTGTAAGACCAACTGAAATGGGTTATTACAATTTGTTTTATATATCAAAATCTTTTATTGAAATCATATCCTCGTGATAAAGGGGTGACGTATGAGTATTTGAAGTCTCCTAACATCCAGAAAAACTCTGTGTTCAATTCAGTTTATTTTAAGTATTCAATCTATATTTCGGTCTTATTCTGCACTTGTATAAGTTGACTGATTTATATCGACACACATGATTCTCGGATCATTTCCTCAAAGAACCGATTCACATTTCCAGAAAAGAAGTTAAAGAAGCTGAGGTGTTTATTCAACTCCCCTTTCTAAACACCTTAGTCATCGCAACGATTCTAACATTATGGTACAATCATACGGAGCAGTGAAGCTACATGGAATTAAAATAAGGCTTGTGCAAGAGAACCCTTACGTTTTTGAGCAACAAGAGGAATCAAGTTTTGATGACGAAATTTCTCATAAGGAGGGAGAGATGTGAAAAACCCTAATTTGAGCAAAGTTAAAAAGCAAAGCTAAAAATTTCAGAGAAAGATAAAGAATCTCAATTTCAGCATACGATTTTCAGCAAACCATTTTCAGCAGCCAAGTTTCAACAGCTGCAACCAACTTCCAAAAGATCATCCCAATAGCATAAGTCATAGAGTAACTGATGAGATAATTCGAATTTATGGTTAGATAAATGACTATAAATGAGAGGCTAACTGTCAAATTGTACCCTATAAATAACACATGAACTTTTGTACCCTATAAATAACACATGAACTTTTAAATCATTGTTACAAAAAATTCTGAACAAATCACCCTAAAATTTGAGTAAGGGGAATACTTATTCGAGTACCAGTTTATTAGAAAATGAATATTTTTGTGAGACATCAACCGAAATTTGTTAACCATAATATGATAAATGGCTTACTTGTGTAATCTGATTTAAAACCGGGCATCATGTATTTTATGTGTCGAAAATTTTGATTCTTGAAATTTGTATAATGAACAAATGATAGGAATATATATTCTGAACATACCTGATTAATGTTATTCATGATTATTGTCTCACCCCATAGATGATTACAATGTAGGTTGCTGACATCATTTATTCATATAATTCATTATTTTTTGTGCATAAAATGATAACTACTTGTTCTTGAAAAATATTTTGTTTATGTTCTTAATATTATATTCGAGATTTCTGTGAAAAATATATTAAAGGCTGAGAGGACTTTCTCCCACTTACTGATTGACGACCATATCACTCACTCACCCCTCTCAGATAAGAATGTAGATGAGATTGAAGAAGACGAGAAATCTTACTGAATTATGTTAGTTTTGGACATAATTATGATTGATTTTGTTAAGTTTTTTGTTTCAGCCATATGACCAGTTAGGATTAGATAAGATGTGGTTGGAAGAAGAAAAATATTTAAAGTGACAAGAAGATAAGGTATGAAGAGTCCATTGAATTCAAAACATGTGTCGAGTCAAGACTTGGCACCTCAGCGCCAAATTATGGAGAAAAAAAAGATGGGAAAAAAATTGTGGCTCGGGCGCCTCATCACGGATGAAATTTTGACTTAGCGTCAAATATAGCAAATTAAGCGATGAAATGTGTAGCTTCGGCATTGAGCGTAGCTTCAGCGCCAAACTGCGGTGCCTCAGCACCAGTGCATAGTGAAGACATGCGCCTCAGCGCCAAACCACAACACCTCAATGCTTGAGCCACGCATTGTAATGACCGGAGAATGAAATTAGGTGCCTCAGCGCCACCTGGCCTAGCGCCCAAGTGCTGAAGACTCCTGCGCAAATCTGAAGACGAGTCTAACCAATGAAAAAGTCTATCAAAAGGAGTTTTAAAGGGAGATACCAGGATAGTTGAGGGGACACAATATACACAATATACAGAGGATAAAACACAGAGAAACACATACATCACACATAGAAACCACACGAGATCGATAAAGGGAATCACAGAAGAAAGAATTGGAGAGCGAAGAACTTGGAACAAAGACGAAGACGCAGAATCCGGGGATGGAGAAACAAGAATGATGGTGGTGAAGGACGAAAAGAATGAGTTGATTTCAAATCATATTGGGACTGGTTGGTATGAATGCATTGATTATAGGAACTTAAATAACGTCACATGTAAAAATCATTCCCACTTATTTTTATTGATCAAATGATTGACAAATTTGCAGGTTTTCATTATTATTGTTTTTTATATGGTTATTCAGGGTATAATCAGATTGCAATCGCACCAGAGGATCAAGATCAGACCTCTTCACCTGTCATTATGGTACATTCACCTTGAGGAGAATGCCTTTTGGCGTTGCAATGACATGCTACTTTTCATAGGTGTATGATAGCTATATTCGCATACATGTTGGAAGAAATCATGGAATTCAACGATGAATTATCAATATTGGGGTCATCTTTTGATCATTATTTGCATAACATTTCCTTTAAAATGGAAAGTGCCATTCAATTTGATATGCGATGCTAGTGATTATTTTGTTGGCGCTTTATTGGGACAAATAAGAGAATAGATGTTCAGAGCTATTATTTTGCGAGCCGAACAATGGATACAAAACTACACCACCACTGAAAAGGAGATGCTAGCAGTGGTGTTTATATTTGGCAATTTCATACTATATATCATTGACACCAAGGCAAGGCAATTGTGTATACTGATCATGTAACAATTCGTTACATGTTTGCCAAGAAGAAATAAAATCAAAGATTGAATAGGTGGATATTGATGCTGCAAGAGTTCGATTTAATTAAAAAAAAATAAGAAGGAAAAGTGAAAATCAAGTGACATTCCATTTGTTGATATTGGAGTTAGAAGAGAAGAATGATGAGAGAGTCATAAAAGAAACCTTTCCTATGCAAATTAGATCATGCATGAAAGGCAAACACGATCTAGACTCAGTTGCACCCTCAATTCAATGGACAAAAAGATTCTCGTAAAGCCCGATCTTTATCTTTGGAACAAGTAGCGTGATATTCACCATTAAACAATATGGTTTACTAGCAAATAATACAAAAAATAATAATTTATCTCAAGGGAACCTTCATAGAATTCATCTTTGACAATTCTCATTAAGAAATATTGACAAATGCCATAAAGTATGAAATTTTGATAAGTTTGATTTTAAAGAACACACAAAAGTTGTAAAAAAAGCCAAAAAATTTCAAGAGAAAATATTCTTCAAATATGTTAAAAATAACTAAATAATAATGTCTATAACTTTGTTTATATATAAACAAAGTTATAATAAAGGCAACAAATTATGTAAATCACACATTTTAGGGATTTTTTTCTTAAAATATGTGTCGCGGCGTGCGGGTGCACACTGAAACAGAGAGGATGGAGATGTCTCGAGTACCATATGCATCAGGAGTGAGAAGTTTGATGTTTGTCATAATTTGTACAATATTAGACATTTTACAAGAAATGAGAGCAGTTAGTCGGTACTTGGAGAATCCTATACGAGGGCATTGGAGTATGATTAAGAGGATCCTTAGATACATTAAGGGTTCCTCAAATGCTTATGTTTTGGAGGTTCGGATTTTACACTCGGGGACAATGTCGATTTAGATTATGCAGGTGATCATGATAAGAGAATCTACTGCTGGTTATGTGTTAACACTTACAAGGGGAGCAGCAAGCTAGGTTTCAAAATTGCAAATAGTTGTGGCGTTATCTAAAACGGAGGCAAAATATATTATAGCTACTCAAGCTTGCATGGAGAAAATATAGATTAAAATGTTATTGGAGGAGATTGGAAACGAACAAGAGAAGGTTTTCTAGCTACTCAAGCTTGCATGGAGAAAATATAGACTAAAATGCCTTGTACATCGCAAAGAATCCAGCATTTCATTCTAAGACTAAATACATTTGAGTTCAAAATATTTATACAAAGGATATCTTACCTGATGTTCGAACTAAGCCAATGAACATTGAAATATTTGAGTGGTGTAGATTCTGTGGACTTACAGAAATGTAAGTAGCAGGGAATGACAAGATGGAACTGATGTGGTGATGTATTTGATTAGGTGTTGGTTGTCACGCGCAACAGAAAATTCAGTGATTGTGTGGCTTTGTTGACAAATGAATATGGAAAAAAACTATGATACACGGTTTCACACGGGTAGGAGATCTATAAATAGAGATCTCTCCTCTCATACCAACATCATCTCATTCTTAGTTCTTTTGTCTCATCTCATAGAAATTGAATGTTTAGTTCTATAATATTTGTGAGGTGTTTGTTCTCTTGTATTAAGAGAGTCTGTATTCTCTTTGGAAACTCAGTGAATGGTTGTACATTATAAAATATTATAGTGAATTTTTGTCATCTTGTCCGTGGTTTTTACCCTTATAATTTTTAGGGATTTTCCACATATATCTAGGTATCCAATTTTATACTTTATTTAATATTATTATCTCAAGATACAGCACCTAAGGCCAACAACACTGAATCTTCAAACTTTTCACCCATCTCATCTTACTTAGGTATTTGGATGAAGAACTGACAAGCACTGAAATCAGAACTTGTATAAAGGGAAAAGTGGCTTTCAAAAAATTCGAAAGTAAAATGTTCTCGGTGGTTATCATCTTACCCACGTCATGTGATGAGGGAATGAGAATAAGAAAGATAATTATTGTAAATTAGTCATATGACTTACCAAAATAGTTATTATCATCTTTTTAATTTAATAAAATATAAAGAGATTATTATTGTTTTGTAACTCAAGTATCTTAGCTTTTTCCCGATTAATCTTGGGAGAGGATGGTCTTCTCCTCGGGTTCATTTTCCAAGTAAAATTATGTTGAAAAATTCATGTTCGCAATCTTGATTTTGATGTTAACAAAACTTGTTATTTTGTTTCTAATTAATTTACCTAAATGCGCAGAAAGCTGAAACTGATCAGGCTTTCGAATTAATCAGTTACCGAGCCAAAACTGAAGCTATCGAGACGTAAACTGAAAGTGTCAACCGATTGCCCAAACTGAACCAATCCAACTGAAATATCAAAGACCATTTTAGTTGATAGTAATTCAGCAGAAGACCTTCAGAAGATCGGCCAGCCGATGAAGAGTTCCACTGATAAAGAGCCCAACTGACCAGTTCAACTAAATCAGTGAAATCAGTTCAGCTGACGAGCCAACTGAATTCACCAAACCAGTTCAACTGACCAGTTCAGAGCATCAGTTAGGAGCTGACCAGTTTGCATAACACGACAAACTTATTTAAGTGGAATCCAGCTCTGCACAACTCTATAAAAGCAATTGTTTGATCAAAGGACAATAATGGACGTTACAGTACAGCTTAAAGTCAATACGTTCCAGAATGGCTGTTAGAAAGACAAGACATAAATTTCGAGGAACAGATTCAAACTGCAACGAACACATTTGATGAGTCTTGATTTACGGTCACATTCCTCTATAAATACAAGATCAAGACAATCAACAAACATAAGGAAGTGTGAAGAAAGGGTGTGGAAAAACAAGGGTGCATATCAACTTACAAGAAGCAACCAGCCCAGATTTGAGGGAACACTTCAACGTGTTATCATCTTAGACTAAAAGCACAATTCTCTCAGTGTGTGAGAACACTTTCGTGTTGTATTAATAGATCAGTTCTCACACACGCACACACCATCACTCACATATACACAGAGAATCGAGCGTATTGAAAAGCTGAGTGAGTCTTGCACAAAGACATTAAACTTGTGTATGTAGTCTTTGACACATAGACGTTAAACAAGTGTTGGCTGGGATGTGCAGCTTTCAGTCTAGACTAGGAGTTCAGTTAGGCAGTAGCGTAAGTCCTAAGTTGAGTGGGTTAGTACAAGATGTTGTATAAAACAAAGTCTTCTAATGGAACCTATCCGAGGTGGTAGAAGGGTTGACTTAGGAGCAGTTGAAGTCTCCGAACATCCATAAACATATCTTGTGTATTTAACTGTTTAACTATTGTTTTAAACTGATTTGATTAGTTCGAGCTGATATCAGTTCAGTTCTCACCATAGCTGAACTAATATAATCAAGAAAAGATCCCTCTTATTTCAGTTAATCAATTGACACAAGCTAAAAGTTTTAAACAGATTAGCTTTTTTAACGAATGATTAATTCGAGTATTTTCTACTTGGTTTAAAACCAAACTCGATTTAATTCATCGGTGTTCACATTCTTAGAACACTGAACATTCTTAGAACACGAGCTATTGAAGCTCATTGAGAATATTATATTTGAAGCACCCTCATAGATGCCTAAAACCGATCCCATCAATCTAGATGCTATAATAACATATATACTCTTGGAATATAATCTCATAAATGTTTTTGCATTATAGATGGTAATAATTATGAATAAATGGGACTCAATAACTCAAGAAACTTCTTGTTAATTGTTGTAAGATGCCCCGATAGAATGATCAATAAACTATAAAGTATAAGAATATATCTGTTCAAATATATATACATGGATAAAATAATGATATAACTCTATATTAAGAGAACTCGAGTTAAACGTTAAATAAAAAACAAGAATATATAATCAATTAATGTCTTATTATTCACATCAAACGTGCCTTATATCATAATTCATAGTTGGAACATGGAAAAAAGTTTGAAATTAAATTGACATTCTCAATCTTATATCAAGAATGATATTTAAGCATACTTCACAAATGTAAAAATGCCCATTGTTATTCGAATGCTCGTTCCCAACGAATACAGACATTCCCTTCATCTACCTTGAGATTTACTTATTCGCATTTCTCCATATTATTAATTTTGATTAGAATAACCTTGATTACTTTTGGATTTTATTGACTTAATTTGTGTTCATTTTCCTATGATATAATTCCGTTTGAAACGATTTTAGACAATAACTCTCCATTTAATTAATTTTTATTTGAATAAAATTAGGTAGTATTTGCCATGATGATTATATAATTTTTCTTTACAATATTGCAAAATTTTAAAAAAGGTCCATAATCTTTTTTAAAAAAAAAAACATTTACAAATACTACTGCAAAACTTTATAAAGAAAAATGTTTTTTTTTAAACATTTGCAAACACTACCTAAATATACCATGACATAGATTACATTTCTCTGGAATGTTTAGATAATCAACTCACAAGACCCTTAATTAGAATTCCCAGACTCCATTTTTTCTACATAAGCTTGTAACCATTTGAAAGGGCTGTCTGATTATCCTCGCGACATAATTACACACGATCCTTCCGACATGGATAGAAGACGAGAGTTTCTACCGCCTACGCGCGATATACGCCTAAAAGCTCAACCAATCTCTCTCTCTGCAGCAATACGGATATGTACGTAAAATACATACTCTTTCCGTCTCCAACAATGCTTGATGCTTGAGGCTGCAGTTTCACCTATTTGATGATGCAGCAGCAGGTCGACAATGAACCGTCTTATTTCCAGCACTATCCTGTAAAATCATAGCATAGTAATAAGTTGAGAACCAGAAATTTAGATGCATCTCCACACGAAAATCATAATGTAAAAAACGCAATATTTGGATAGTCGACAAATGCACATTCACAAAATAAATACATATATGTTAAAAAAAAAAGAGCTTGAAAAACATAGAGACAAATAATCAGAGCACTTTTGGAAGCTGAGAACGGTCCCATGCCCTTTTGAATAAAACAGCATCGATCTTTTCATAGTTTCTTTATTTCTTATAATTATTTTCAACTAAAATAAGTCACTTCACCTTTTAAAATAGCCAACATTGATACGATTTAGTCAGAATAGGATCTTTAAGACTTTAACAGTATAGAGTGCAGTCCAAAAACAACCATTTATCATGTAGGATATGGTATCCGCTTTTGTGATTTGACGGATGCTTCTATCGAATCCCATAGGATGTATCCGAGCTCATCATCCAGGAAATATCCAATGACAATTTTTAGCACTATCCCATTCATTATGACGTATGTTCATATTTCGTATAAAGGATACTATGGCAAATGCAAACTCTAATGACAAATCCGAGGTATAATTTTTTAGGCAGATCGTCAACATTGTATGCTTTTTGTGGGTTTCACAGGCCGAGCAAAAATTAAATAACAAGTGATTATTTCTCTCACACCCTAAGATCACGCCTTCACAAGATAACAGTGATCACATTCTAGACGAACAAAACTCAGCTCTCATGAGGTGAGATCTATTATACTTTAATGGAAAAGGTCTCAACAATGTTGATGTCTAGGGAGGAGCATACCTTTTCTGGGTGATCTTTTCCTTGACGTCTATAAAAAGATGGCAGAGGATTGGCCTTAAAGTTGTGAGATTGTCGCAACTTTCTAATCTCAGGCGTCTTTTCGTCCTGGATCAAGCGTGTCTTGTTGAGTCATAGTTGATGTGTAAACGGGGGTGCCATCAACTGTTAAGGACCTACTATATTGAATGGAGTATACTTCTCAATCTTTTAATGTAAATAAAACATACCTTTGATTTTGCACTAAGTTGTGCATTTTCTGCCTCTCTGGCAATTGATTTTGCCTCCAAATTCCTCAGAAACTGCTTCAAGATCAACATCAGTGGCACAAATGAAGCAATTTAACAAGATTCATCGATCAAAGCACCAAATCAACATGTACAGATGCTAAAGAAGGATAGGTTTGGTAGAAATACCTCTTTCCGTTTCTCAGTCTTTTTCATCACCTTTCAAGCCAACAAATGGAGAGACAATTATGGTATTCTTTTTATCCAGTCCAGAACTTTTATGTGATCTGTGGTAGACTTAGGACAGTCAATTCAAGGATAAGATCCTAGTATGGACATTTTTACATAACCTAGATAATTATAAAGTTTACCCAAATATATTTGAAAATTAGTAAAAGGTTAAGTTAGTTCGGTTGTAAGTTCCTTTCCTCCTCATTTTAATAATCATTTAACTAAATGTTTTCAAAAGATGGGACATTTGGAAAAGAAAGATGCGTACACATTCCACAAATTTCTGAAGAACGAGAAGCAAGTTCTGCTCCAAGAACGGATTGAAACATCTTTCAAGCAAATATAACAAGGAATAAATCTATATCCACTCACCGAAGCAAATAGTATATAAATCAAATATCTACAAGCCATTGTTTAAAGGAGTGCGGTTGGCTAAGACTCAGTTGTAATAAACAGTCTTAATTTTAATATGATTAAATTTCATGGTTTTTTTTTAATTTATCTGTATACACATGCTAAAAACATAGATAAAGACCTTGATTATATTTTAATACAAATGAATCGTACTTCGATCTTGAAACTCATTTCTAAACACGGCATATTCTAAATTTGTTCATAGTCGATTCAGCTGCCTAAAAACAAGGATAAAGGCCGCTTGAGCTTCATACTAGTATATATGTGACGTCCCGAAAATTTGAGTTCCACATGAACCACGTGCGTGCAAGTTATTAAATTCCTCTTGTATTTTATTAAATGGTTTTAATGCATGCTTAATTCATTGATTTGGGTTTTAATTCACGATTTAAGAATTTGCATAGTTTTAATATTTATGTCTAATTGATGTACGTTAAAATGCTTTCCGAGTTTCATATTTCAGGCGATAATTCGATGCGGGATCGAGGAAAAGACCGGTGACGATTTTAGGCAAATTTTATTGCGGTATTTTATTTTAAGTTAAAATGGAGCATTTTAAATGATTTATTTAGTTTTTAGCATTTTAAAGGCCTAATTTAATTATTAGGTAATTATATGATTTCAAATTTTTAAAGTTGTAGCACTTGTGTATTTTATTTAAATTTAGGGAGATTAGTAATTTAAGGAGGGATTTCTATTTTTACTACCATGTAATTGCTCATCAATTATTTAATTAAGCTAATTAACCTCTAATTTCATTTATTTTTAATTACTCACTCAAGCACACACACAAAATCACACACACTACACCCGTAAGTCACACACACCTATTTCATTCAAAACTTTTATTATTTTGAGAAGAGAAGGCTTAGGGTTCTTAAGCCATCAGCAGCCGCCCCCTCCCCTCTCCATCTTCCAGCAATTTTCGTGTAGTTTCTTCAAAGAAAATCGAGCCACCATCGTCCCCGATCATGCCTCGCTCCGTTCCCGCGTCGGTATCGCCGTTCCGGTAAAGTTTATCATCAAAAGGCACGTATATTCTGTTCTTTCTGCATCGATCTTGTCATATTATGTGTTGTGTTATTTTTATGCGTAAAAATTCATGTGTGACATTCGTCGTTTGAGCGGAAAATGGTTTGAATGTGTTTTGAAATACTTTTTAGATCTGAAATCTCATAACTTACTGTTCTGTTGAAAACTGCGATTTTTCCGTCGGGATTTTGAGAAAACTTTCAACTAGAAAATTGTAGAACTTTTCGATGCCTTCGATTTGATATAAAACTCGAGATTTTTGGATGAAAATTGAGTGAGTTATGGCGCTTTTCGTGGGACTGCTCAAACTGCGACTTTTACGAAAATTGTGTTCTTGAAGTTTCTATGTTGCAGGCTTCGTTGGGGATCGATGGGTGATCGTTGCTGCGTCTAGGTATGATTAGTATGATGTTGGGATGTTAATTGATACGTCGTTTAGTGTCGATAGGCACTCGAATGCATTAGAAGTCGTAGGAAACGAATTAGTGTCAATTGCTACGTTTTGAATTGGAGGTGTCGTAGGGTGAACATCGTTGCTTTGGGTGGTTGTACGATTTTGGTTTGATGTTATGGTATGCTAGAATGGGTCTCGGGGTGTCGATTCATGATACGTGCAATCGAGTCTAGGATGATAAGCATTGCGTGTTCAGAATTTTCGTGAATTTCATATTTGCACGGGTGCACGGACCCTTACCCGGACCTCTACATGGGGTCCGTGCCTTTGTTCTTCCGGAGTGCCTTTTTCCAGAGTCTACACGGACCCCTACACGGACCTAAGCACGGGGTCCGTGTCTCCCCTTTTCTGCACACACATTTTACAGTACCTACACGGACCCGGACCCGGACCTGGGCACGGGGTCCGTGTCTTGCATATTTTGGGGAAAATATTTTAGCATGCTTTGAGGTTCGATGTCATGGTTTAGTGCAAGGGTTATCAAGGTCGTGTCATGGGAAATTATGGAATGTCCTAAGAAATGATTGAGCTTGAGAGTAAGCATGATAATTTACGTCTAAGCTTTTCAAGTTAAGCCTTTGAATCCATGTTAGTATGTTGCAGCAATGACCCGATCGACGTCCAACGAATCCCTCAACGCCAAGTAAGTATGTTTGACGTGCAAAAAAATATTTTCAGTTTTTGGAGGTATGCTAAATGTCTTGTGACCAAATTATGTTTAGGATTGGAAAGCGTTAAATTATGAACGGGGACCTATCCGCCCGTTAAATTATGAACGGGTTAGATCGAGGTTGGAAAGCGTTAAATTATGAATGGGGACCAACCAGCCCGTTAAATTATGAACGGGGATCTCATGTATGTGGCAGTGGATACGTCCCTGTCAGCCCAGTACTGTGGTTTGTCTGATCATGCGTTTATTATGTATGGGTCACTTGCTTTGAAACATGCCTCTACGCAAAAATAAAGTCATGTATGTTTTTGTACGTTCAGTTATGCAAGTATGCTTATGAAAGCTTTCAAGTTATGGCACGTCTATGTATGTACGTATGTTCAAGTTACGTTATGCAAGTTCAAGTTTCAAGTATGTACGCTCTATTTTAAAGTTGCATGCGGTTTTATCATGTAGTACTCGCTATTTCCCGGTTTATACGTGTTGAGTCTTTAGACTCACTAGACTTGATCGATGCAGGTGAGTATGTTGATGAGGAGACAGGAGGTGGCGACCAAGGGGCAGGCTTGGACTGAGCGGGAGGCTAACCCGAGGACCGCAAAGTTTATGTTTTTACGCAAATGTTAATTTACTCTGATTTCTTGTTTCGAGGGAAATACTTTGAGCACACCTTTCGTGAGAAAACTTTATTTAAGCTATTTTGACCAACCATGTCTTATGGGGGACTTGGTTGAGTTATTTTATGGCAGACATTGAAAGAATTTTTACATTCAAGAAAATTTTTAATTTTTCCGCAAATTTTAAGTAGTAAAAAGTACGGTTCGTTACAATATGTGATGTTGTGTTCCGTGTTTCATGGTAAGAGCATAAAGATGTCCAATCATGCAGATGGGTAATCATATGATGATTGTACCAAACCCTCCATTGGACTTTCCAAGTGGTTATCATTTATCGAGAGGAAAAGTTCGTAGTTATGATTGTACATCATTAGTTCTTAAGATCCGGGACAACACTTAGGCTCTACATACTTGTCCTTTGACTCGTTTACCGACTTCGCGTGGGTCACAAGGTGGCAAGGTTGGGTGCAATTGCGACAAAATGTAGGAGCCAGTGCATTGTAGTCAAGAATTTATCGATCACCTTCGGGTGTGGATATCATATGTGATCTAACGAAATAGTAGTGCATGAAATCTCTGACCAGAGTGTAAGATGTACATTTAGGACAAGAGTTCTCTAGTTGTGAATGCGGTGACACTATGAATATTTCATGAACATATCACATAGCTATCGAATCTAATATGCAACCCTCGATCAACCAATGATTGCAGATTCGATCGTGATATATGAGATGAAGGGACCGTACTGTACGTTGATCATAACCAATTGGTTCTTGCAGGCACTATTAGTAATACCTAGGAAATCAACGGACAATGATACTAGATGTTCTTACCATGATTCGATGGGTTTAATCAGAAAAATAACTTCTGACATTCTCATGATCAAATGTTTATTGCATAGATGGGGGCAAATTAAGGTAATCCCGAATAAAGGACAATGTCCTAAATCACCAAGAGTTATGAACACACGGCTAACTGTATTCCTGAACCATTGAGAGTCATATAAGTATTGGATATTTTGTTCCCGTTGCGACAATAAATTCAACTTTGAATTTATATAAAATTATCAGACAGTAAATTCAAGGAGTTGAATTTATAATAATTAAGTTTGGGGAGAATAAATTCAAGGAGTGGAATTTATGAAAAATTGAGAGTTTAAAAATATTAAACTCAAAGGTTGAGTTTATAAAAGATTAAATTAAATGTAATGTGAGTATGTATAATAAGCTTGTAGAAATACAAGTTCAACATGCTAATTAATTAAAGCTCTTAACGGACTTTGAAATATTAATTCATTAAATTAGTTGGACTAGTCAAATTAATTAACTAAACTCATTATTGTTTTGTTTAATTAAAGAGCCTTAAATCTATCATTAAGTAACTAGGTTCATGACTCATGTTTTAAAAAGGGCCACAAAAATCCTAGCCTCGATAACAAGTTTTTCAAAAATCTCTCTCAAAAACCTCTCAAGTTTTCGACCACTCTAAGCAAATTAGGTTTGAGACGTCTACTTGTTCTTGGATCTCAACGTTAAATTTCTTCTAAATTTTCTAGTGTAATTTAGAGGAGAAACAAATATTCTAATCGTGGACTTAATTGGAAATTGAAGAAAAGTTCCATAAAGATCGTTCGTAGGGAATACTACAAGAGCAATCTCCGTCAAGCTCGAAATAATTGGTGACAAGTGATTTATACATTCAAGGTATATTCATAAACGCCCTATGAATGATTATTATTGTTCATACCATACAAGTTGTCCAAAGACGTTATTTGAATCTCAAATCAAAAATTTTAAAATTTTTGTTGCGTTTTGCACACGAGAAAACAGATTTCCAGCAGTAACGTATAAGAAATCTTACCCCAAGAGCAAAGGTTTTGATTGCTGATCCGGCTGTTTCCTTAGATTCACCATCTTTCCTGCAGCAATTCTCAGTCTACAGTTGAAATGATAAATCAATTCCACATACAAAGCCGAAAGCAGTGAAAGAACAGGAAAGGAAAACAAATTGGTTCTGTTGCTACTGGCCAATATTACTGTTCATAAACAGCAAGTGCTTCAGTAATTAACATTTGGAATAATTTTTTTTTCTAAAAATGGATTTTTCGGAATACTTTCACGGGAATCTTCATTTGGTTCTTGAACTAGATTTCCAGCTCAAAACAAAAATTCAATAGGCCAACAAGGAATGTCCATTGCAAGTGCTTTCGTTGCATAAATTGAAAGGATATTAGAAGATAGAAGAAAAAGAGGAAATTTTTTGCCAGCAGATAGATGAAAAAGGGAGAAAATTGATTACCCTTTATTTTCCTTTTTAGGAGTTAGAGAAGGGGAGATCTTCATCTCAGATGCTGTTGATGAAACCTGGCCAAATACATTATTGAAAAATCAAGTTTACACACATACCACGGTAAAAACAAAACACAAAGACATAAATACATCACTCACTGATGGAAAGTAGCAATCCAATAAAATCATACAAACCTGCTTTAATGTACTAGATTTTTCATCGGTGGGATATCCATTTATTTGACACTGGAAACTCTTAAAAGCTCGCCTAACAATATCTTTATCCCCCATTTTCTCCATTATCAGAGACTTCCTAGTCATTCCGAAAGGAGTTGAAGATTTGGCAGGCCCCAAGCTAAGAGACATATGCAGGGATGTTGGAGCAGCTCTCTTGCTTTCTACCACCATTGATCGGTTCAACTTCTTCTTTCCGGACAGGGAGGCAGAGGTGGGTGTGGAAATTAAAGATGGCTTCAAATATTTAGGAGTAGAAGCCTGTGAATGCTTAGAAGCAGGTGATACAACTTTAATTTTTGTGCCAGTCAAATTTCTCTCCTTTTTATTTTGGGTTACCTATCCACCAGAAACAATTATATAAAAAACCAGATCAATTTAGTTGTTGACGCTAATAACATGGTTACTCATACAAGAACGTGCACGCAGTAGAAATATCTTACCTTTTGATTTATATTTCCTGCGTTGATCTTGGAACTTCGTTTCCTTGGTTCGGTTACTTGTTCTACTATATTCTTGCTTTTAGGTGGATGTTCTGCGTGTTCAGGATCCTTTAGAGGAGTCTCTTCCTCAGCTGGTACAGCTTCTTCTCTGTTCAACCAGTGGTCAGCTATGAGAACATTCAACTCTTTCTTAGCTTCCTCATCCATGGGGTTTAGATCCTCCACAGCACTACATGCTTCCTCCTTTCCCTCTTCCAAAATAGCTATATCCGTGAAGCCATTACTGCAGGCTCCCTGATCAGCCACTAGAGTTGATATATCTTCATCTTTAGCCTCATCGGCCATAGCTTCGTCCGCAACTACACCATTGCATGATTCAAAGTTAGCATGCATCCCAGATGAACTCTCATTATGACTATTGATTGTTGGCTCTTCTTGACTAGAAGCAACAGGAGGTTCCATTAGGTTATCTTGCTCAAATTGCTCGGATTTTTGAGTAGCAATCTTCTTATAGTGGGCTTCAAAGTATGCTTTCTTCTGGGCTACAGATCCAGGAGTTGATAAACTTCCAGCTTCATCCAAATACTTATTTGGAGAGAATGTTGACCACTTCTCCCAAGAAAGTGCATCATTCTCAAACCTACCAAATGAAACTGACACTTCAAGTCTAGAATCAGATTTCACCGGCTCATCCATCTGCTCCTATAAATAAAGATCTTTATCTCAGTCAAAAGTTAATGGACCTCAAGAATTAAAACTCCCAACAACACAAGGGCAAGCAAGGGACTCTTCAATTATGTATGATTCACCTAGACTCCACAACAAACACAGAAAGGATCGAACTGTAACGAAATGGACCATCATTAATATTTCATCTTCGATATACAACAAATTATATCCATTATCAGGGATGATAATCAGAAAGCTACCTCGGTTGAAGCAAGAATGGGTACAACATCGTTTCAAAGAACTCAAAAAAAGAGGTCACAGTCAAGACAAGTAGAAGACAATGAATAAGCAGCCAGTTGAAAACAACACCCATCTGCTGTGTTTCTTACCGCCACTGAGTATCCACAAGATTGCAACTTTTTTACAGTTGCACACAGCTGGACGCCACAAGTTCTAAAGTAATCCCTATCATATTAACCTCAATCATCGGCACACAAAAAGTGCAATAAAAATCTAAAAGAAAGTACAAAAGTTTGCACTTAAAAAACAGATCAGGAACTAAAAAAGGTAATCCCTTTTGCGCCGTACCTTTTACACTAAAAACCCACTTTCTAAAATGAGCAAAACTTGATCCTTCGCAATCTTTAAGCCTGCAAAGAACATTCAGCACCATATTTAACGGGTTAAGTGGAGAAAAACATCAAGCGAATGCCACTGTTAACCAAATAATAAAGGTCTAATCTATAAATTAAGCACCAAATCGATTAATAGAAGGGAAATTCAGTTTTTTACTTGAAGAATCCTGATGATTACAGAGTAGATAGAGATGGATTCGAAGGCCCACGGGAAGGGAGAGTGAAGTACAATGCACTGAAGAAACGAAGCATGAAAATGGCATGGAACGTGCCAGATCTCGTAGTTCCATCATGGAGGGAGAATGGGGCACGTGTGGGCCCCAGAAATAAATGAGTAATTATTGTTTGATTAGTGAAATTTTAAATATGTAAGATTACTTTACTTAAATAATATTAACACACTAAAAAGATTATATAAATTGTTAATGAGTTGTAGTTCATCAGCCTACGAATATCCAAAATGGCAAAAACTTGTCTAATACGATTTTATAGATCGTATTTTATGAGACGGATCTCTTATTTGGATAATCCATAAAAAAAGTATTACTTTTTATACTATGAGCATTACCTTTTATTATGAATATCGGTAGAGTTGATCCGTCTCACAGATAAAAATTTGTGAGACCGTCTCATAAGAGACCTAATCATACAAAATTTAGGACAAGATGTCATTCTCAATATCAATTGTAACTGATACCCAGGGATGAACCCATCAAGACCCGACCCAAACTTCCGGCCCATCTCTAAGGCCCACAGGTGAATGGCCCATGACAAGCCAGGTATTCTCCTATAAATATCATGTTTGAGTATTTAGTTGATTCATTTACTATATTGTTTTCAGCAGCACCCTTAGCTGCTCTTCTCATATATCCTCAATCACTGACTAAGCGTCGGAGAGGCTACGTCAGGATATCCTCTTGGCCCCGTTCTAACGGTCTTCTTCGTGATTTCAGGCTCAGGACAATTTCAAAACCCTGCGTCTGTACTAGTGACACTTATCGGAATCGGACTCTAAATTTTTCGTGAGTATCAGTAACAAATCTCACCCTTAAATCAAAAAATAAAATTATAAATTTTAAAATTAAAATAATTCTCTAATAAATGAGTAGGTCTTTAGTAAGACATGTCGTTCTGATCTATACATGCAATGAAAAAAAATATTTAATATAAAAATTAAATTTTTTATTGTCTAATAAATTTTTTTATGTTTTATTTGGTAAATCTATTACATAGCCAAGAGAAGAACTTTCAAATCCTTTATCCTAAAAATTTTGAATCACTTTCACTTTTATATAGAGATGATCTATTTGATCTATCGCACCATATGACAATTTCTCGTTCCAAACTAGCATATGAATAAAGTTTTATACCAACATAAATTCCATTAATGTAAAAGCGACAATATAAGACACTAATTTAGCTAATTTGCAATGCATCTTTCCACAATTATGATAGTTGTGTACCTTTGGCCTAACAAGACAATGGCTTTCAAGGTAAACATCTTTGGTCATCACTTCTGATTTTCAAATTTTAACTTTAATACATAATATTTTTTGTTATATATACAGAAAATCAAGTGTGGTGAAGATGGTATTTTGAAGCCGAGGTAAATAAGTTTTGTTAGACTCTATCATAAAAGTATTATGACATTATGTAATGAGTTGAATTCAACCTATCATGATATTACGGTGACAACATTTACCAGAAATATTTTTCATTTGAGATTAAACGTGAGGTCCTTCGTGATTGGATCAATGATAATCATTGGATTTGTAATGAGAACCATACCTTCTGTACCAGCATATTATCCATTGTAGTTGTTGTACGGCTCATGGATCTATCTTTTCTGATTCATGTAATCACAGCTCTCATGATAGCTCATAGACCCTACTCACAGAACTCGCAACTCCTAGCAGTAGAGTATGTGTCTCCCCAGATCTTGAACTCAAGACTTATGTCCAGACCATAAATACTTAGATTAAAGAGATTAGATATATAAGTTATCATGAGAACTGTGATTGTAAGACCCAAAAGAGATCGACACATGAGTCTTATAGTTGTATTCATTATGTCACGTGCATTTTTTCATATCCTTCGGCATGTCGAACCGCTTGAAAAATACAATTGGCTTCGTATAAGCTGTGGGATATAGAACTGCTGAAGTATCAAATAAACCAATAGCCCTACTATAGAATCAAACGTACATTTTGTATTGTTTAGGAAAAGTTTTAGTAGACTAGGTGTAGTCATGACTTGTCAACCTGTCTATCAACGGTCACATTTTTTGTAAAACATCATCTCATTAAATATTTTTTTATTTTATATTGAGATGATCAGCTTATTATTTTATATATATATATATATATATATATATATATATATATATATATATATATATACTAAATAATGAGATTATAGAATAATTTAGATAATTTATAAAATCGTTTGAATAACATCTTGTTTATGAGTATTTATTAATCCAAATATATCAAAACACAATAAATAAAAATACACCATGACTATAAATCAGATATATTCATTTATCAATAATAAAAAATATAATAATGAGTGCATATAGTGATTGTCAAATAAAATTCTCTTAATTAACTAAATTATCATAATGATTTTAAAATAAAATCCCTAAGCTTGTTATTAAGTTAAATATCAATCGTGTTTTTGCTAACTTTTAACTCCTTGCGAATTTTGTTTAACTTTTTCCTTTTTTTAGAATACACATCAACTCAAATATTTTAAACGGGTATAGTAGCTCAATCGTCATGATTCGATCGATGTATCCAACAAGACAATTATTGCACTCCAACAATATCAATAATTACACTAATTGCATTATATGATAATCGATCTCATGACTTTGACTCTTATATATACCAATTGTAAGATCATGCATTTGTCGCTTTATCAAAAGTTATAACCGAGATAACGATGCAACATTAACTAAAATCTTTTAAAATCGTAAAACAACTCAAACGTCACATTTGGATTGTTAAACCTTACATAAACAATTATTGCATCTAACAAATATGATATATTTGTTATTTTACATTCTAAAAATCATTTTTCTAAATCAAATTTATTCTCACTAATTAAATAATTCATCGAACACAAAGTATTTTTAATTACTAATAATAATTTAAAAACAAATATTAATTGTTAGGGTGACCACTCTATGTCATCACCTATATATGCTTCATTAAGTTGCAATCATAGTAATAATGCACAATGAACTGGTTAACATAACTTAGTTAATTTAACAAGTGAGTAATATTAAATAACAATTTTGTTATTTTGAAATGTGAAAATAGTTTATATATATAAATTCATCATATATAATGATAAATTAATTAATATGTAGAAAAGAGAAAAAATTGTTTTTTATGTATGTAATTTCGTCATATACAATTAGAAATTAATTAATTGGTTGAAAAGAACAAACAAGATAACAAATCAATATATTATATAAGATGATTTCATAATAGAATAATGCTAATATAATCATATTTTTTATTATGTTTAGAACGCAATTGAAAATTGATAACAAAATATTTAATAATAGAAACTTTAATTTGAAATGCAATAAATTATTGAGTAAATATTTATTTAATTATTACTTAAATCAATTTATAAAATAAAAGAAAAGATAAGATATAGATATTAAATAATCATTAGCAACCATGAAGAAATACACTAATTTTAGTAACAAATTTTAGTTAGCAACAAAGAAAAATTATTGGTGAATTGATAAATTCAATATGCATTAATATCCAAAGGCATTTAAGATAGACAATAAATTATAAAAGGACTTAAGAACTCATCAAAAAAATTATTGATTTAATTTGTTACATTAAATGGATAAGGATATATTGGAAAATTCACAATTATACGTCTATTATATATATATATATATATATATATATATATATATATATATATATATATATATATATATATATATATATATACACCAAAGACTACCCAGTGATACTTAGGGGGTTAATTGGACACCAATAGAAATATTCATAAACAATAATAATAATGAGCAATTAATAAAAAAAAATGCAACAACAATAAATAAAGTAGGCGGTTTAACCGGCCATATAATATGTATAATTATATATGTATAAATTCGGAATTTAAAGACAGGAATTTAAATACAAGAATTTAAATGCAGGAATTTAAAGATCTTTAAAGATTTGAGGTTTCTCCAGTTTCTGATTACATACGATCTTTAAAAGATTGTATGTAGAGCATACTTTTGCAAAGAACACCACAAAATCTTCAAGATATATATATATATATATATATATATAAATATATATATATATATAGAGCAATGATACCCTACACACTCTTTCCCTGCACACCTGTGGGCATCTGTCTACGTGGCACGCCCACAACCACACAAAATTTTTTGTTTTGTTTTTTTTAAAAAAGGCTGACCAATCATGCACCGCCACGTAAGCGGTGCTCATGATACCCCGCACACCTGATTTGCAGGGTAACAAATTCGTATATATATATATATATATATATATATATATATATATATATATATATATATATATATATATATATATATATATATATATATATACAAGTATTTAACACATAAATAAAACACACCTTGGAATCAAAATAAGAACTTCAATATGAATCTTCAAAAGATTTACAAATTCTTTAAGAACATAAAGCTTGAATGGTAAGAACACCTTGAATGTGAGTGGAGAAAGTAGGAAAAGTAAGAAAGAGAAGAGAGAAGAAAAGAAGTGAAAGTGGGAATCAAAACTTGGTATCAAAAACTTTCATTTCCTTGGAGGCCTTGTCTTCTTTTTATAGACATCTTCAAGGGTATTTTTGGAATCTTGAGTAGTATTTGTCCTTGTCATGCTTGCATCATTTTGATGTCATTTTTCATATATATATAATATAATATATATATATATATTATATATATATTTAGTACAAATTTTACAATTAAAATATAAAATTTACCATTCAATAAAATCATGTGTCTAAATTGTGCATTCCTTCTTCATCGAGTAAATCTTCAAGGATAATATCTTCTTCTGAGGAGTAGAAGATTTCTTCTATCTTTTGGTCTTCTAATTCTTCCAAGAATCTGTTGTACATTCTAGTATAAAAATAAAAAGTTTTTGGAGCATCTGTATGAAAATCTGGAAAATGATCAACGCATGGTGATGAGCTCAATATGTAGATTTTGTAAATCTAGGTTCATAAAATACAATCTGTAGTCTTCGTTTCTTTTTTCGATGAATTTATGCTTGAAGGCTAATGTCTATAATCTCTGATGTTTTATTTGTTTTTGGATTGTAGCACTGCAAATGGTTGGATGATGGACTTTGGGTTCCGCTTCTTGTTTTTGCCATTTAAAAAAGGGCTTGACCCAAATTCTGTGAACTGCTGGTTCTAAATCTATTCTAATCCATTCTGGACATGTTGATCTTATTTCTAATTTTACTTCATTATTGCCGATATCAAAGATATATTGGATTGCACTTTTAAGGGCAACACTGTTGAAACTGTCTATGTTATCTTTATCTGTAATGATGATTTCGGAAACTAATCCTAAATCTAATAAGGAATTTATACTTATTCTTTTAAAGGAATAAATGAATATGTCAAACATAAAATTGATTGTGAAAAAGAAACTTTAGACATAGACAATTGTTCTTGTCAACTTCAATTCTACATCATTTCTGCCCAAATACACTTTTCATCATTTAGAGGTAATATGCTTAATTCTGTAAGTGGTCTAAAGAAAAATCTTGTTGGGCTCAGTTTTTTGCTAGAATTAAATAGACTATGTCTGTCTAATAGACTAGGTTTGTCTATTTCAAAATCTTGAATCTTTTTAAGAAGGTCCAAGTTTATAAGGTTTGTCTTAAGGGCTGCTTCTGTTTTTTGTAATTTTTCCGTCAATTCCTTTATTTTATCAGACATTAATGATTTCGAATCATTTAGTATTTTAAAATTTTTTACCATCGTCTCGCAATGATTACAAAATTGAAAATCAGTTTTTAAAACTTTATTAGGAATTTCATAAAAACTCTTTTTTGGAAAATTATTTTCATTGGCTATTTGTTTACCATAACTCTTTTGGGTATTTATATCCTTTCGGATTGGATAATCAATAAAGTAATTTGGACCAATAAAACGGTTGGCTGATTCTAGAGCTTCAGGAAGGGTTTTAAAACTTTTATAAAAAGAATTTTGTTCATTTTTAATAACTTCAACCACTCGGGTCCAATGGTTGTAGACTCCTGTCACCTTCCCTTGGTAAACAACGTAATACAATATGATTTCTGAATCAGCTTCATGTGATGATTGTGGAGAAAGATTTATTTGATTGAAATAATAGGCCATGGCGTTTAAGACTATGACTTTTTGATTGGAATCGTTTGGTTGGACGTTCCATATTGAATTTAATAAAGTTTTTTGGGATTTTTCTAGAAAAGGTTTTGAAGTCCTGAAACATTTTTGTGAGTTTTGAGGATAAACAGGGAGATTGATATCTCCAAAAGAAATTAATTCTGTGGGGGATTTTTGTTGGGAATAATTAACTTTGCTTGATGACGCCATTTTCCTGCATGGATCAAATAAATTTGTTAGAATTCTTTCATAATTCCCATAAGTTTTTATTCTTTTTAGAGAAATGTTATTTTGAGAATTTTTCCCTTAAATTAGTGCATTAATACTATTTTCATATACAGAATATGTTTTTATTAAATTGAGATTTTTTGTACGAGGTTTTTCTAAGAATTCAAAATCTATTTTTTATAATTAAATTTAAAAGAGATGGAATTATTATTTACTTTATATGGAGTAATTAATTCTATAAAGGGTGTTCCTAGAATTATAGTATGATGTATGTCATTAACTAAAATAAATGTAGTTTTAATAAAAACTCCATTGTTTAATATTGATGCTTCTGTTTTTCAACTAACATTTAATTTAGAATTGTTAGCAGCCGAAAGTTTTTCATTAGTTTTTTCTTGAAAATTTCTAGGTACTATCCCTAATTTTATACAATTTAAATCAGCACAAGTATCAAAAAGCGCTATTGTACTAATTTTAAAATTTTCTGAAAATACCAAATTTATTTTTAGTATATATTTTCTAGATGTTATTTCTCTTAATACAAAAAGAAAGTCTTCTGGAATTTTCTCAAGGTTTTGAATATTTTTTATTTTATTATCTTCAGATTCTTCACAATTTCAATGTTAATATTATCTAATATTCCTTTGATTATTTCAAAATCTTCTTTTTGTTTTTCTTTTAATTCTTTTAGTTCTAGTTTTATTTCTTTTATATCTTTTTGTAAGTCTTAGATTGTTATTTCTTTATTTTTTGTTTTCTTTCTTTTTTCTAAAATATTGGTTAGCTCGTAAGTATTTTTAGAAGTATTTGGTAAAGCAGTATATTTTATTTCTGTTTTTTCTTCTTTATTTTCTTTGAGAGATTTTAAAATTTTATCAAGATATTCTTTTTTAATATTGGGATCATTTATATCTTTTATAATATCAAGAAGGAATTGTTGATCTTTTGAAAGCATGTTAATTTATTTTTCAGATTCATTACTAGATGTAATTAATTCATCTATTTGTAAAGATTCATTTTCATCTTTAGAAGAAAAATTTTCTAATTCTAACTCAAAAGAATCAATTAAAAGATTAGAAACTTTATTTAATATTTCTTCATTTAATTCTAATTCATTTAACTGTTTATTCAATCTACAATAATTAGCAGTATGTCTTTTTTTATGACATTTATAACATTTAATATCTTTAAATGATTTTTTAGGATATTGTTTGAAATTTTTAAATTTCTTATAAGGTTTCTTATAAAAATCTTCTTTTGATTAAAAATTTTTCTTATTGTATTTAAAATTTTTTCTATATGGCTTTTCATTAGATTCACTACAGTTTCTTAAGCATTTAGAAGGAGAAGGTTTATTAGGATTTATATCAAATTGTTGACAGAAAGTTCCTAATTCTTGTTTCGTTCTTTTCATTTCCTATTTTAAATGTTTTTGTAATTTTAGATCTTGGCATATTTTTAAACCTTCTTGTTGAGTTAAACTAATTAATTGACCATAAGTAAATTCATTATAAGGAATTATTTGTTTTCCACATGATTCCCTAATTTTATTTCTAACTTTTTCTCCTAAAAGAGTTGGTAATCCTGCTAGGAATTTCTCTTTCCAAAATGGTTGATTAGAGTCTTCCCTAAGCATTACTCTGGTTAGGAAAGTATTTTTATACCATTGAAAATCACTTAATTTTTTACATTTAAGATTTGATAATAATTCATTATTTTTATCTTTTAAATGTGAAAGATCACCTATAAAATGTAAAGAGATTGTTAGGATTAAAGTAGCTACAACATCTTGTTGGGGATTTTCATCTTGATCTAAAATTGGTATCCCGTCTTCATCAGTTTTTATAGAATTTAAAATATCTTCTTGTTGTTGATTTGTAAGATAATAGTCCCACCAACCCTTAATTTGGCCAGAAAAACCAGCTATAAGGAGTTCGGCTATGGTTCTATCTTGTGTATTTGTTTGAGTTTTATAAGCATTTGCTGCCATAGTCATTTGTTGTAAAATACTAAGAATATTATATTCAGTCATTCCAT
Source organism: Primulina eburnea (assembly GCF_022965805.1). Classification (NCBI taxonomy): domain Eukaryota; kingdom Viridiplantae; phylum Streptophyta; class Magnoliopsida; order Lamiales; family Gesneriaceae; genus Primulina; species Primulina eburnea. Next base: position 24,681,437 of record NC_133118.1, read on the forward strand.
CTATGTTCCAATCATAAACGGAAGAAGCATTAAAACGAGATTGTGTTATGGGTTTTATTATTCCTAAATCTGGAGCAGGAATAATTTGTAACTTTTGTGAAGATTGATTCCAATCTATTTTATTGATTTTATTTGTAGGATTTTGGAATTGTTCTAAAGCTTCACTAATATCTGAATAATGATTTAAGGTATTTATTCTAAGATTAGAGTTTGGTGTTTCAGGAGCAGTTTGATCTATGGCTTGATTTGAGCTACTGGCTGTTGTATCCATTTTACTTAATTTATTTGTATTATTTTTATAAATTCAAAATTATTCTCTTTGATATTTTTAACACTATTTTCAGTTATTTGGTATGGTTTAAAAATTGGGTTTTTGAGTTTACTATTCGAGGTTTCTATTTTAGTTGTTGGTTGTTTTTGTATTTGTTTTTCTATCCGATCTAGTTGTTTTCCTATGGTATTTAAATTTGTATTTGTGAAATTATTTTGTATTATGATGTTTTTTATATTAATTTTTCCATTATCTCCTGGATTTTTTTATAGGAATTGCTTCAATTTGTTGATTTTGTACTAGTATTTTAATTCCTTGTAAAGGAGGATGATTAGATTGAATTTTTCTAGAATCAGTAATTGTTTCCCATTCTGGTGATTTATTTCTCATTGTAATAGGATTAACATAGTTTGAAAATGGGTATTCTAAAGAATTTTGAGAGGAGTATATTTCAAACCAATCGAAGAATAAAATGTTAATTTTATATTTATTTATAAATTCATAGAATTTTTCTTGAATATCTTTTCTGGTATTCATAAAATTTTCAAAAAACCATAATCTTTTCGCTTTATTATGTATATCATAAAAATCTTTATGTAGAAAGTTTTTATCTATTTGGAACTTTTTCTATAACATTTAGTTCATTAATTATATTTTCTGTTATTGAGGAAAAAGTTGGACTAGTTGGATCTTGTTCTGATTCAAATTGTTGTTCTGGAATATTCAATTGTCTTTCTATCTTATTTTTGGTATATACAGGTCTAGGTATTTCTGAGGTATAATCTACATTTCTTATTACAGAATTGGGTATATCTGAAGTAGAATATCTAGGTTGGGTTTTATAAGGAGAGTTTATTTGTGATATTCTTCCTAAATCTATAGTATCTGAAGTTGAAGAATCATCAGATCTACTGTTATGACTACTTGTTCTATCAAAAGAATGTTTAACTCTTCCATCTAAATATCGAGTTATTTCTTTTAATTGGGTGTTGGGTTCTTCTTGTTCTATAAATTCTGTTTTGACAATACCTTCTAAAATCCATTCTTCTGGAAGTGTTATATCTTTCCATTGAATTGGTTTAGGAATTACTGTATTAGATTTTCTTAAATCTGTTTGTAATAAAAGAGTTTCTCCTTTTTTACTATGAAATTTTACTTTTGTCGCAAAAGCAGAAATCATGGCTTTATAATGTACTTTAAAAATTAAGGCTACGGGAATTGAACCTTGAAGCATATTATAATTATGAGTTTTAACTTGTAGAACTAAAGATTTTAGAATATTTTTATCATTTAAGGAGACTGAAAAATTTGGATAGCAATCAAAAGAAATTGGTCCCGTACACAGACTAGATTCAACGGAACTTAACAAGGAGTCTTCAAAGTTTGTGAATCTGTCATCTCTCAAAATAGCAAGAATAAAGGTATTAATCCTTCTTTTATTAAATGTTTTATTCCAACTTGGACTAATCCAATATGAAGGTATTTATCATTTATAATATATATATATATATATATATATATATATATATATATATATATATATATATATAACTTCCCTTGTAGCATAAACTCGTCTATTTTTCAATAGATATTTTCTTTCTCACGTTATATTAAATTTAAAATTTTTTCCCAATTGACTATAAGTTGTGTTATATACATAAATATTCTTCTCTTTAACTCACAAATTTCCTCTTCTCAACCCTGGTATGGTGACTTAAACCTTTCTCAACAAAGAAAATATTTGGGTTGATGACAGGTGCAAATGAGAAATCCCCACCCCATGTCATCATATATAAAAAAATCCACAACTTTCGAAACGAATCATACGAGATTTAAAACTTCTGTCGAAAACTTTGGTATATAAAAAATGCTAGTTTACAGTATCTAAAATCCCAAGAGCTTTCCACACACATTGGCAATGAAAAAAGAAGATCAGCACTGGACTTTGTCCTGAGGTGATTCAATGGAGGACTGATGGGAAATATCGCGCTCCCTAAAATATATATCAAATTTATCAAAAGGTCGATAAAGGCGGTAGTATTCGGTGAGAAAAATATCACGGGGGCGCTAACAATGAGCTGGGAGATGTGTTAGCTTGCTTGTCCCCATCCAGATTCACCCTGTTCAAGTTTCTTGCAGAAGTTCTGTGTAATCAGGACGGTGTCCTGATTATCTTTACAACTTTGTTAAACCTCTCGGGGTGCTATATATTTCTTCTGTTCTTGAATGTCTTTCATCAAATGCACAGAACTCGAAGATTTCATCTTCAGTCTCGATCAAACTGCAAACCGGTTGTTTCTTGGATTCCATAACTTTTAACAGCGCCAAGTCTTCCGGCTTCCTTGTTTCCACATCTACATTTCACAACATAACATAGTTTGTGTTAGAGTAGGTGTCCCGCAATCCAACTTGTGGCCCCGGTTTTATTGACTCTAATGTAAAAAAATCTTTATTTTAATAATGTTTTACGATTTTATTCAATTATGGCATTATAGTTTATCTGTATACCCATGCAAGCTGCATAGATAAATTCCTTGAATATACAAAAGGTACCATGAAGTCTGCGTCCCAACGTAAGATCATGAAACTCATTAGGAAGCGTACTGTATATTCTAAACAGGTTCTTAGTCGATTCAGCCGTCTAAAACAAGGATAAAAGTCGCTCGAGCTAGAGACTAGCATCTGTGGAGTAAACACTATGTTTCATTGGTAAGAGGTATAGAGATGTCCATTCACATACATAGGTGATCATCTGTGTGAAGATGGTACTTTGAATCGAGGTAAATAAGTTTTGTTAGACTCTATTATAGAGGTATTATGACATTATGTAATGAGTTGAATTCAACTTATCATGATATTATGGCTACAACATTTACCAGAAATATTTTTCATTTGAGATTAAACGTGAGCTCCTTCGTGATTGGATCAATGATAATCATTGGATTTGTAACGAGAACTATACCTTCTATACCAGCATATTATCCACTATAGTTGTTGTATGGCCCATGGATCTATCTTTTTTGGTTCTTGTAATCACAGCCCACATGATAGCCCATAGAACACTACTCACAGATCTCCCAACTCCTAGCAATGGAGTACGTGTCCAGGTCTCGAAATAAAGAATTCTGTCCAGGCCATAAGTACTTGGATTAAAGAGACCTGGTACCCGCTTTTTATTATAAGGCTCATAGGCCCGTCCCTTTTGGATCCTGCAATCACATCCCACATGATAGCCCATTGAGTCCACTCACAGAGCTCCCCAATCATAGCAGTGTAGCACGTGCTTCTCTAGGTGTTGAACCCAAGAATTCTGTGGGGACCCGGACGCTAATCAAGTTCTCAATCATAATTGGGACTAATTAATCAATTAAAACAGGGTCTAAATTTTTTTTAAAATGCGGAACGTAGTGACATCAAACTCATATACATATCAGTATAAAATACAATACAAGTCCTGTACTGCATGCATTCAAAATAAACTAAGGTTTAACAACTAATGTCAAGTGTTCAACCCTATCTCTAATCCAAGTCCGGAGCCTCCACTCTAATCACGATCTCTCCTCATCTCCTGGACCCTGATCCTGTCCCACCTGTTGTCATGTACACATACAGACAAGACAACAGCCGGATAACTCCGGTGAGAATAAATCCCAGTATAAATCAACGAAACATGCAATCATATAAACAAATATAAAGCATGTAATCAGGTAACAGTAATATGTATCCAAATCTGAAACTTAATTACAACTCTACAATTCAGACTAGACTCAATCCTAGTCTAGGGATCCCGATTTCCAGATGTGGTATTCCTATATCGAATTCCGTAAAGGATGGAACCATAATCTCTATTACTCGATATAACCAGTGCCCTGGTATTCCTATATCGAATTCCGTAATAGAAGAATTCCAATACCCTTTACTCGATATAACCAAATATGGTGTTCCTATATCGAATTCCGTAATAGATTCCATTACTCGATATAACCAAACATCCAGTGTCCTGACCTAACCGTTAAGGACTGTAGCTCTATCGCTAGCATCCTATCTTGAGACATCGTGCAATGTGCCGTGGCGATACCACCACTATCCGGCACTTCTGTCACAAGATAACTTGTCTAATACCTGTCATCTAAATTCAAGAGAACAAGTACATTAGCCAATTTAATGCAAATATCCATGCAATAAAATAAAGTATGTGATTTAGGGAAACCCAAGTCTAAACCGACTCAAGTCCATCTCCCAATACCACATTGACTTATACCTTTCTTTCGTCGGTTTCTGGCTCAGTCGATGTCCTGAACTCACAGCCTGTCTGGCAATGACAATATCAATAATCTCATGTCAATATACCGTTCAACTCAATAACAATCTGATTAATCTGGATTTAATTCAAATCAACGGTATAACGGTACAATTTCAATATCCCCGTCAATACCAATTCAACAGATAATAGTTACAATCCATAACTCATATCCAATACAATCCGTAATCCTGTCACAATTCAAATCTGTCCGGTATAGATCAATATACCTCATAAATTCATAACAATTCCATAATCAGTCCGTTTCTTAATCTGACTTCGATTCTACGATGTCTAATATGTCAAGAACATCATATAGGAATTCCATTCAATTCTGACAATATCATAATTCTAAAACATGTCAAAACGTAGTAAAACTTACGTCCAGTTGTAGCCTACGTTGCCAGGAACTCAATACCGAAGTCGGATTCAAAATCTGATAACCGAATTAACCAAAATCACAATTCTCGCACAAAACCAAGTTTTGAGAATTTCCTAAAGCTTTCTCTTGGTTTTTCCTTGCAAATGTCGAGGAAATGATGATTATATACATATCAATTGCATGGCTAAAGGACAAGTGTCCACTCCAATCAAATATTGCACTTTAGCCCCTGAATTCTTCACTATTTGCAATTCAGTCCTCAAAACTCTTTTTAATCCCATTTCAATCCTAATTAATTACCAAAAATCATGGAAATTAACTCCTCATTCCAAAATTCGTAAATTAAATAATCTCGGATTAAAATGATATAATCTCGGGCCTTACAAATTCTGTCCAGACCATAAGTTATAACGTCCGAAAAACCAACCTACGTAAACCACATGCATGCCAATTATTTGAATTGCTTAATTATTTTCTTTAATTGATTTCAAATGCTTGTATGATACATATTAAATTATTAAAGGTATGATTAAATGATTTTACGACATGATTTCATGAAATTGAAGGATTTTACCTGAATATTCGATGATAGACTGGGGAAAGGAAATCAGGGACGACCAAGACAAGAATAATATTTTTCATTAGAAAAATTTCAAGGTTTCTTAATATGATTAAAAATGATTACATTTTTCTAAAAATGATAGAGTTTGAATTATTTTACAAGACGAGCTCAATTTTATTCGGAAAATCGGTTTTGGGCAAACGAGAGACTTTTAAAATATCGTGTTGGAATATTTCATGTTTGCAATCTTGATTTGATGATAACAAAACTTGTTATTTTATTTCTAATGATTTACCTAAGTACGCAGGAAGTTGGAACTGATCAGGCTTCGAACTGATCAGTTAAACGAGCCAAAACTGAAGCTAATAGATGTGAACTGAAAGTGTCAGCTGATTGCCCAAACTGAATAAGCTCAACTGATAGGTAAAGAATAGTTCAGCTGATTGTCCAGCTGATAGGCATTTCATCAGAAGACCTTCAAAAGCCCGGCTATCTAATGAAGTGCTCAACTGAGAGCCCAGCTGACCAGTTCAACTGAAAGAGTGAAATCAGCTCAACTGACGAGTCAACTGATTTCACCAGCCCAACTGAATATCATTTCAGATGACTAGTTAGGTGCACTAGTTAGAAATCAATCAGTTGCAGATCAAGACAAGCTTACCTAAGTGGATTCCAGCTACGCACAAAGATACAAAAGCTATTGTACCATCAAGATACAATAATGGACGTTGCAGCAACACTTAAAGACAAAAGTTCTAGCATAGATGTCGGAAAAGTCGAGACACGAATCTCAAGGAACATATTCAAGCTGCAACGGATATAATTTTTGAGTCTCACTGTACGATCAGTTTTCCACCTATAAATAGAAGATCAGTGAAGACCCATAAACAACAAGTGTGCGAAGATACAGATAAAAAGGGCATGCATTATTGCATATCAGCTTACAAGAAGCAATCAGCCCGGAGGGAATAATTCATCATGTTATCAGTTTAGATTAGAAGCACAATTCCATCGGTGTGTGAGAACACTTTCGTGTTGTAATATCATATATCAGTTCACACACACACACCACCACTCAAATATAGTCTTGCACAAAGACAATAAACTTGTGTATGTAGTCTTTGACACACATACATGAAACAAGTGTTGAATGGGAGGTGATGCCTTCAGTCTAGTATATGAGTTCAGTTAGGCAGTGGGTAAGTCCTAAGCTGGGTGGGTTTGTACAAGATGCTGTATAGATCAAAGCCTTCTAATAGATCATACCCGAGGTGGTAGAAGGGGTGACGTAGGAGCAGTTGAACTCTATGAATATCCATAAACATATATTGTGTATTTAATTGTTTAATTACTGTTTTCAAACTGATTTGATCAGTTAGAGCATCCTTCAGTTCAGTTTTCACCATAACTGAACTGATATATGTCACAACTAATTCTCTTTATTTTCATTTTTTCAGTTACACATGATAAAACATATCAGTGTTTCTTAACGAAGGATTACTTCGAGTGTTTTTCGCTTGGTTTAAAACCAAACTCGAGCTATTGCAGCTCTCGGAGAATATTTTGTTTGAAGCACCTCATGGTGCCCAGCACACGATCCTTCAGATCAAAAATATTGTTTTTGGAAACTAGTTTTTGTAAACTTTTATTTTACAATTAAATAAGAGTATTGGACCCAATTTAACTAAATTGAGTAGGCCTAATTGCTCCTAAACATCAAAACCCAAAACTCAAGCCCATTAACATGCAAATTAAAATCTAAAAACAAGATACCTAGGCTTTGGAGCACCACATACCAGCCGATTTTCACACACTTTACACACACTAAATTCAAAATCTTCAAGGAGGGGAAGCTAGGGTTCTTCGTCGTCTGTTTGTCCCTTCTCGTGCCCCTCGACAACGATCGCGTATTCGAGCGTTTCAAACGCAAAGTCATGTTTTCTAAACCCTTTGACGCATCATTCAAGTCATAATATGTATGCTTCAATTGTTTTTGCATAAAAAATATTTACGTTCGATGGTTTAACAGTATGACGATTATTTTCAAACGTTTTGATTGTTTTTATTTATATATGAACGTATTATGATTCCCAACAAGTACGCTGCCAACATAGGATGAATTATGGATAGAACATGAACAAATTTAAGATGAAACGAGGACTTGACAGGGAACTACGGGCTGCACGTGAGTTGCTACTAGAGTCCTAGGGTTTTGGAATGGTTCACACATGATTCAAGGGGCGTCTCGGTGCATGGCCGAGCAGGGCTCAGCTAGGTGACTGGGCTAGACGTGGTTAAGTGTAGGGAAGAGTCCTAGCATGGCTAGGACTCCTTGGTCGTAGCCTAGGAGGAGTCCCTTGGGGTGAAAACGCCTCGCTCGCGCAAGCTGTGTGCTGCGCACGGCTTCAGGGGCTCCTGTTAGGGCTGGGCTATTCGAGGTTGGTCTAGTATGGTCTAGGGAGGATGGTCAGGGGTCAGGTCAGGGGTCAGGTCAGGGGCTGGTGCATGGTGGCTCGAGCAAAACGTGAGAGAACTCGCGCAACTCTTGTGTCTTGTACGCAGGGCTCGTGCGACGTGTAGGGGCTGGTTCAAGGGGTTAGGGCTGGTCGTTTGGGTCCTTAGGAGGTCTGGTTAGGTGATGGATCGAGGTGGCTCGACCATGGCCCAAGAAAAATGAGAGTTGACTCGATTGTACATGGGGGACTCGCGTGCAAGTGTGCAGGTGCGCAGGGCTAGTATTTTGGTTAGGGGCTGGTTTGCTGGGTTAGGCTAGGTCAGTGAGGGTCCAGGAGGCTCGAGTAAGGGTCTGGTCCATGATGGTCCAGGGGTGGCTCGATGAAATCAAGTCGTGGCTCAATGGGATTAGGATAAGGTTCGAATTGGCTAGGTAAAAAAGGCAAAAGGGTTTTTGAACCATGATCCACAGGATCGATTCATGGTTCACAAGGGTAGATAGGTAATAAAAGGCTATGTTTAAAATTTTGAAATAAAATTAATGTTTGATTTAAATTGGGAATTAAATGTTTCACGAATTAATAAATAGGAAATTAAATCAAAATGGCCGAGTTTACATTAAATAAAAATATTAAAAATTAAATTTAAGCTTAAATAATTATTTGGGATGGTCTAGAGTTAATAAAAGTAAGAAAAAATCAAAAATCGAGAAAATTTTACGTCTAGGGGCAAAACGTTCATTTTACACTTGGGTAATACCAAAAAGGTTGGCATCGTACCGAAGGGTCATAACGCATGTTAAATGATATAATGTGATGAACTTGATGAAAATATGATATTTTATGATTTAAGGTAAAGCTGTGCAATTTTTACTGTTAAAATGCTATTTTTGAAAGTCATGATATTTTATATTTTAAAAAGAAAAAGAAAAAATATTTTGAGGGATGTGAATTGACTGTAACAAATGATAGATGATATGTAGGGGATCCATATTAAGAAGGAATGTTGAACTTACAATTTTATAGGAATGTCGTGAGAGAGAAGGCCCTAGAGGGAACCTGTTTAGGGAAAAGGTCGCAGAGAAGCCCGACGATCGTATTTCCATGGCGGTGCCTAGTGCCCGTCCCATGGGCCATGTGGAGTTGAAGCTTACTATTGTTTATTTTGGAAGATTGAAGTTATGATGTCATTCTACAAATTAACTTTGTGATTTGCGCTTGCTCGAGAAAATGAACCAAGATTGTGCATTTTCAGTGTGGCTTCAGTTTTTTTGTTGGTTTTTAGAGACTTGTCTTGGCACTAAGAATTTTATTTTACTTTTTTTTTAATCTCTTCTCAATCTTGAATTAGCTAGAATTTTCTTCTTACTCACTGGATCTTGGTCAATTTGAGGGGGAGATGTACTATGGTAAAAAATGATGGTGAACTTACCCAAGATGTTTGTAACGCCCCGAAAATTTGAAGGTCAACGTAAACCACATGCACACAGTTATTAAATTTCCTGTGTATTTAAATTAGTTGTTTCAATTGTATTAATTAATTATGATGTGCATATTTACATGTTTAAAAAATACTTTTCTACATGGTTGCATTAAAATATATTTTTAAAGGTTATTCGAGTTACGATCGAGGAACAGAGACCGAAAGCTGAAAAATAGAAAATATTTTTATAAAATAATTGTTTTTAATTATTTAAAATATGAGCTATGCTTTTTCTTATTTTTAAAAACAAGGAGTTTTGAGGTGATTTATATGCCGGGACGTAAATTTTATCGGTGTTGGTTTTTTTTTTTTTAAAAAAAAGAATGTTTTGGCAACCCGGCTAATAAATTCACAAACTTATTTAAACAAAAATATTTTAAATAATTTTAAAAGCACTAATGGGCTATTGGGCCTAATTATCCTTCTTAATGGGCCTAAGCTTGGGTACTGTTTTAATTAACTGTAAAAAAAATACAAAACCCACCCTAACCCTCACATAAACCCACGCCACTTTCCCCAAGCACTCCAAAATCTCTCCCCAACACAAGTCACGGGACGCATAATATTTTATGAAGGGAAAAGCATCAAGTTGCTAGAGTTTTTCAAGCCGTCGTTCTTCAATCGTCGCTTCGTTTTCGTGCGTATTTGTTCTTCAATCGTCGCTTCGTTTTCGTGCGTAAAATACGCAAAAGCACGCCGTATTATTTCCTTCAAACATCTATCACACCATAGTAATTGTTTAAGCATATTTTGAATGAAAACACGACACACAAATTGTTATTTTCCTAACTATACACATACATGTTTTAAACTCTTGATTGTTGATTACAAAAACATGATTTTATGTTGTTTAAGGGGCTGCCATGGATAGGGTATTAATATGGAATATTTTTACAAAAGTTTAAGGGTTTAGAGCACACACCACGTGCTGCCAACGTGAACCAAACAAAGCTGGAGCCACTTTTCTGTTGGGGTGATCAAAAGGCTCGGTTTTAAGGAGTTTTGATGCATGGCTTGGTTCGGTTGGCACCAAGGCAAGCTAGGGTCCATAGCTTTATCCGGGATTTAATCGCCTCACGAAACGCTAATTAAAGAATTAATTGAAAAGCCTAGTTTTATGCTTAATAAAATTGTGGAAAATTATATTTAAGGTCAAATTATTATTAAAAGCCTAAGTTTTTAATTTGAGAATTTTATATTAAGGTCTGGTTTAATTCAAGATTAAAACACATTAGTATGTTTTATTTAAAGATTAATTTAAAAGTCCCTGATTTAAGTTAATAAAAATATGAGAAAATTCTTGTAAGCTTAAATAATTATTTGACACATGTTAGAGTCAATGAAATTAAGAAAATATCAAAAACGCGAAATTTTACGTCTAGGGCCAAACGATAATTTTACACCCAAAATTAGTAAACGTCATGACAATGTCCTGAATGATGTTTTACATGCTAATATGATTATTTTCAATGGTTATGGATGTTTATGAATTTTTATATGTTAATACGTCAATTTTAAAAGTTATGAATATTATGATGTTAATATGTTTAGTTTGAATATTTACGGATTTTTAATTTATTAAAATGTTTATTTTAACACGTTTATGGCTTTTTATGATTTTTATATGTTAAAATGTTTATTTTAAATGTTTACGGAATTTTATGATTTAATATTGACATTTAAAAGATGTAGGACCGAGTGCTTACCGCTTTACCAATAGCTATAACTAGTGGTAATGGTGCAACTCAAATCTTTTTAAACCGCACAGCAGCACAAGCACCACGGTTCGATTGCTCTACCAAACAAGGACAATTATTGCACCCAACAATCTCCCTCTCAATAATTGCACTCCTTGCAATCAATGGGAATCGAACCCGTGACCTTGGCTCTGATACCAATTGTAGGACCGAGTGCTTACCGCTTTACCAATAGCTATAACTAGTGGTAATGGTGCAACTCAAATCTTTTTAAACCGCACAGCAGCACAAGCACCACGGTTCGATTGCTCTACCAAACAAGGACAATTATTGCACCCAACAAAAGATATGTTGCATGCTTGGTTTAAAAGAAAAACGTTATATGCATGTTTAATTTTTTATAAAGTGGCGAAAATATGAAACATTGAATAAAGTGAAGTAATTGTGACTAATACGATGATATGTTGGAATATCGTGAGGGTTATGGTCTCAGTGGGAGCCCGACGATCGTGTTTCCTTGGTTACAAATATGTATACGATGATATGTTAATACGTAAGGTTAAGGTTCAGTTGACCGGTGAGAGTGTTGCTGGTTTCCCTGCGCGCAGTACTATGGTTACATGTAGATGAATCTATCGTCCAACACGTAGACGTAGATGAACACGAAATCCACAATTAACGATCTGAATTCAACGAAAGGAAAAAAGAATACGTATATGTTGATGATAATATGTATATGAATATGTTGATGATAATATGTATATGAATATGTTGAAGATGACATGAAAATGTTTATGCAGATTTTTGAAAACGTTTATGGTTAAAGTTTATGCATCTTCATGAAAACGATATTTTAAATACAAGTATTTTCACCGTTTTTTGTGATCTGTATATGTAGTACTTGTTATCAAGATTATGGTGTATTGAGTCTTTAGACTCACTAGGTGTGATTGATGCAGGTGATTATGTTAATAATGAAAATGGAGGTCTTGATGGTTGACTCTGCTAGACTGAAGGTGCACATAACCTGAGGACCGAGCTAGTTTTCCGCACTAGTTATGATTTATGATTTTAAGTTATGTTAAAAGATTTTACGACTATTTATTTATGTTTATGGATGGTTTTTGAGAGGTTATAGTATGAGCTATAATTTTCAAATATTATTTTTTGGTTTGGTAAACCGTTTGACGATTTTACGATTTGAACTATGTCATTTGAGTTTCAAATGTTAGTTAGGTGTTTTATTTTGAAAATGGTACAAGATATTTTTAAAGTATTTATATATATGTAAATTTTGAATTATGGAGATTAAAGAGATTTTTTTTTCTAGTACGTTTTAAGCAAAACGAATAGCAGACGTTTCAATGTTGATGTCGTTTTATGGATGTTTCTTAATTTGTTTAGACACAAATGAGGATTAAATATAATGGAGTCTATTTGATTGTGCTCAAAACAAGCCAAATGTGGAGATTGTTAATGGTTCTTTTCAATTGACTTTTTTTTTTATATATATATTTTGGGCTATGAATATTCTGACGTGTTTTGATCTTTTTGGATTGTGAATTTTTATATGATATGGTATTTTGATACGGTTTTTGATTTAAATTTGTTATTATCTTTTGGTTAATTTTGGTAAAAAGATGTCTTATTGTAAGATCTTATTTCCATATCTTTAAATTATATAATGTTTAACTTAATTTCCATCTCTCTTTTTTAGGGAGTAAAATGTGTTTGATTAGATAAAACTGATGAATATGTATTGAAAGGTGTATAAGTTCATGATGTAAATTTTCCCAAACTCTACATGTGATAATGATAAGACACATGTGAGATTCGTTTAATTTTCGAGGAGATTACGTGCAAATACAAGTATAGGTAATGCTTATATTATTATGAGAATGTATCAATTGATTGGATATAACTTGAAACGTCCCTTATTTTTAACTTTAAAATTTAAATAAATACTAAAAAATATTTTTTTTAAACATTTTATTCTAACTTCAAAACCATCCAACATAAGAACCGATAATTTAAAAACTTAAATGCATAAAAATCCATAAATCGTCAACCACAAAATCGTACGTTAATTTTTTTTTTTAAAACAATTCAAAACTAAACTTCAAAATAAAGCATAAAATTTTTAAATAAATAATTTTCAAAATCTTTACTTTAAAACTTTATATCTTAAGCTAATGCGGAAACTAAAATTCCCTCGAAAGTATACTGCTGAACCTGATCCACTCAAGCGTCAGCGTCTCCCTCAAAATCATCATTGCCTGTGACCATCCAAACCAAATGAGTTTAATGACTCAGCATATTCTAACCATACGTAACAAATAATATATATACATGTATATGCAACTTTAAAATAAATCTTTTAATAAAATAAGCTAACGTAAAAATTCATAATCATATGTCATATCATAAATCACTAAATTGTAAAGTTTTTCATCATCGTATATCATTTTGAGTGAAGTTTGATCCTTCAAAGTGACTATCATATATCATATCATCTTGGTCGACTGATCGGCCTAGCTATACCAAGTACCCGTGGGCAGGGCGTCAGCAACTCTCGTCAGTGGATTGTAACCAAATATGGAAATACAATCGTCGGGCTCTCTCTGGGGTCTTTTCCCGTAACGGGCTGCCTCTGACAATTTTCCCTCACGATATCCCTATTATATCTTAGGTATCACAGTCAATTCATATCCTTTAAAATATTTTTCCTTTCCTTTAATTTATAAAACGTAGTGTCCTTTAAAAAAAGTATTTTTCGTGAAAATTCGTACAGCCTTTGCATATTTCATAAAAATATTATATTTTCATATAAGCATTTTAAAATATCATTTAGCATGTATTATGATTCTTGAGGACATTGCCAGAACTTTCGAACTGCTCGGGACGTAAAATGACCATTATACCCCTGGACCTCGAACTTCCCAATGTTGCATTTTTCTTATTTTTCTTGACTCGAGCCTTTCCCATAAAATCATATAATCTTATTTTTGACTTCTACTATTTTTCTTAGATGTAAACCTGAGCCTTTCGATTTATTGACTTAATGGCTAAACCGTGAAGCGTGTTAAACCCGAATTAATTCTAAACTTAGTATTTTCTTCACGGATTTTAAACATAAGTATTTCATCCCTAAAATACCCCCGTGAACCACGAACCAACCATGGACCACGGTTCGAGCCCATTATTTTTCCCAAGACATTTTCAAATCCTAACCCTCTTCCTAAGCCATGGTTTCCCAATTACCCGAGCCACCCTCGAGCCACCTTGGTCCAGACCTTGACCAGAATCTAGCCTACCTTCTTGGACCACCCTGGACCCCTTTGCACCAGCCACCAACCCTCCCTCACGCAGCCCACAGCTTAAAGAGCACACACGCACGAGGGCGTCTAGCTTTTGCTTTGGCGCCTTTCGAACCCATGGGGCCAGTGACTCTCCTACACTTCCTAGCCCCTGGACGCAACCTTTGCAGGTTCATGACCGCGCCACCCCGAGACATTACCCAACCGAGCCCCTAGCCGATCCACTATGACACAAGAAAACCCTAGGTTCATCCTCCCTTAGCCATACACGGTTCCAACCCTCGTTACGTACCTAAACAACTTCGTTCCCATCCCTTAAGCATACTCTAATGGCAGTGTACCCATTGGAATCCATAACATGACTTATATGATCCTAGAATTGTCACAACTTTGAAAAATATACATCTATTCATTAAATAATTTGATCTAAACATTTTCATGCTAAAAAACATAAATAATGCATAATGTGATTTGAATGGTGCAAAAATAAAGTTCAGAAACGTGCCTTCGCATTTAAATCACTCGAATATTTGATCGTTGGCGTGGGTTGCGAAAAGAGGTGAACGGACGACCACCAACCTTGGATTCTTACTCTCAAAGTTTCGAAAATTGTGTGCGGTGTGTGTAATTTTCGACCAATAGGAGTCTTAGAACCCTAGGATTCTATTTTATAATTTAGTGTTTTAGGTGGTCTAGGAGTTCAGAGTTTAGACTTTTTAAGACTCTAGCTTTGAAAATAATTAAGCCTATTAATCCTAGGTAAATTAGACTCAATTCCATTTAAATATAAAATAAAGTTAACAAAAAACGTCCATGGTCTCCTTTCTCTGGCATAATATCGAATATCCGGACAAAATCTTTAATTTCCTGAAATCGTGCAATTTATATATTTAATCAAATAAAATATATCATCATTTAAACATTTAAAATCAATTAAATAAATAAATGAGCAATTTAAATAATTTTCATGCATGCGGTTTACGTGGACTGATTTTTTGGACGTAGCGACTCCTCATCTCAGTCTCGGTCTCCCAAGTGGCTTCTTCCTCCGAGTGGTTCAGCCACTTGACTTTGACTTTTTTTTATCATCTTGTTCCGCAGCTTCTCTCCTGTTTGCCCAAAATTTGAGTAGGTCTCTCCTCATAAGACAGGTTTGGTGCAAACTGTAGTGGCTCAAAATTTAGTACATGTGAACGATTCGACATGTAATTGCGGAGCATCGATACGTGGAAGACATTGTGAACTCCTAGTAGATTAGGTGGCAACACCACTCGATATGCTAATACTCCTACTCTGTTGAGTATCTCGAACGATCCAATAAATCTCGGACTGAGTTTTTCTTTCTTGCCAAATCTCATAACACCCTTCATAGTTGCTATTTTCACAAATACGTGGTCATTGAATGCAAACTCGAGATCCCATATCCTTTTATCAGCATATTTTTTCTGTCAACTCTGAGCAAGCTTCATCATATATCGGATCTTGTCGACTAAATCTGTGGTGCGCTTAACTATTTCGGGTCCCATCGTAGCTCTTTCTACTACCTTGTCCCAATAGATAGACAATCTACATTTCTTTCAGTAGAGTACCTCGTATGAAGCAATTCCTACGGATGACTGATAGTTTTTGTTATATGTGAGCTCCACTAGATTTGGCTTCAGTTCCCAGCTCCTTTGAAAATCGATCACTCATGCTTGGAGTAGATCCTCTAGAATCTGTATGACTCTCTCAGACTGACCGTCTGTATAGGGATAAAATGTTGTGCTGAATAGTAGCTTGGTCCCTTAGGCTGCATGCAAACTCTTCCTGAATGATGAAGTGAATCGTGTGTCTCTCAGACACTATCGAAACTGGAATTCCATGTAGTCTGACTATCTCTTGGATATACAGCTTATCATACTGTGTCATGGAGAAATCCGTCTTTACGGGTATAAAATGTGTTGTCTTAGTGAGACAGTCCACTATTACCCAATTTACATTGGATCCTTTTACCGTCTTTGGTAACCTTACCACGAAGTCCATCGCAATTTTCTCTCATTTGCACTCGGGGATGGGGAGTGGTTGGAGCATTCCTACAGGTCTTTGATTCTTCGCCTTCAATTGTTGAAATTTCAAGCATTCGGATACGAAGCGCATAATATCTCGTTTCATACCTGACCACCAATATAAAATTTGCAAGTCCTTGTACATCTTTGTAATTCGGGGTGTATAGAATAAGGCGTACCATGGGCTTCTGTCATAATTTCAACTCTAAATGAATCTCCACTAGGAGCTCATAGTCGTCCATGATATTTGACAATGCCATCCTCGTCAGTATACAACAGCTGGCCTCTACACTCGTCTCACGGTCTCTATTTATATAGTTGCTCGTCAGTAATCTGCCCAGCTTGAATTCTATTTCACAAAGTAGACTATACTGTTAAAGTAGCGAGATTATAAGCATTGCCCCTACCATAAACACTACTACAAAAACGCAAAAATCTGTTGTCGTAGGTCATTTAAAACTTTTGTAACTGAGGGTGTTGTTGAAAGTGCGTTCACTTTGCGACGTATTATTGAATTAATCTATCGCTAATTTATGAAAAACCGTTGCTAAAATTAGCGACGGACTTCATGAAAATTAACAACGATTTTTCATAGAGTCTGTCGCTAATTTTAGCAATGGTTTTTAATGATGTCCATCGCTAATTTTTTCAGTAAAATAAAAAAATTACTTTTAATAATTTAATAAATCTAAAAAAAACTTACAATCTGACTATACTAACAATATTCATGATCTTAACTACACTTAAAAATTTACAAAAAATTGAAGCGAAAAAATTTACCCTAAATCGAAACTAAAATCGTCTAAAAAGATAAAAATTTTAAGTGGTGTGAAGTGGTGTGGAGGAAAATGGACTGAAAATGCGGATATTTATGGACAATTTGCGACGATTTTTGGTGTAAGCGACGGTAATTTAATAAAGCGTTGCTTAGTCAAACATCGTCGCTAATGTTTATTAATCCGTCGCGATTAGCGACGGTTAAGTAAAAATCGTCGCTAGTGGCGAGAGGTATTATTAAACCGTCACTAATTTAAAAATTTGTAGCGACAGTTTAATCAGAATCATTGCTAATTTTAAATTGCAGCGGTTTTGCTTAAACTCTTCGCTATATGTAGCGATGGTTTTGCAAAACTGTTCGCTACTTATAGCAACATTTTAAAAGAACCGTTGTTGTTTGTCCAAAAAACACGCTAATTGAAAACGGTTTCTAAAATCGTTGTCGATTGTTCAAAAAAACACGCTATAAGACTTTGACCACCAAAAAGACAACGGTTTTCTTTGAACAACGGTTAAAAACCATTGTCATTTGCTTTAAAAAAAACACTATACGACAACGGTTTTCACTAATACCTTTGTTAAAAAGTAAACAAGACAACTGTTTTAGTGAAAAACCGTTGTCGTATGTGTGTTGTTGAAGGGAAAATTTCTTGCTGTGAAACTTCAAGTTCGAACATCTGAATTTCCTTCTGCAAAGGTTTCTGTACTGCTAATTGATCCAAGACTGTTGCTTTTCTGCTCAGAGCGTCCACAACTACATTAGCTTTTCCAAGATGATAGCTAATGTTACAGTCATAGTCCTTCACAAGTTCTGGCAATCTTCGTTGTCTCATGTTCAGCTCCTTTTGTGTGGAGAAATATTTGAGACTTATGTGATTCGTATAAATCTTGCCTTTCTCACCATATTGGTAATGTCTCCAAATCTTAAGCGCAAATACGACTACTGCAAGTTCAAGGTCATACGTCGGATAATTCTTCTCATGGACTTTCAAGTGCCTAGACGCATATGAGATGATCGATCATATAGCATGAGAATTGCGCCCAATCCTAGTTTCAAAGCGTCGGTATACAACACATACTCCCCTTGATCTGTCGGCGTAGCTAGAACTGGCGTGGTAGTGAGCGCTTGCTTCAATTGATCAAAACCGCCTTGACACTCTGGTCCCCATACAAATTTCGTATTCTTCTCGTCAGAGATGTCAAGGGTACTGCAATGGACAAAAAACCCTTGATGAACTTGCGATAGTAGCCTGCTAAACCCAAGAAACTGTGGATTTCCATTACACTTTTAGGCACCGGCCACTGTTTAACTGCCTCGACCTAAGATGGATCGACTTCTATTCCTTCTCTTGAAATGATGTGGCATAAGAATGACACCTTCTCTAGCCAAAACTCGTACTTGCTGAACTTTGCATATGATTTTCTATCTCGCAATACTTTCAAAGTCGTCTTCAAGTGCTGATCATGCTTCTCTCGGCTCTTGGAATAGATCAAAATATCATCGATGAAGACAATAATAAACCAATCAAGGTACGGCTGAAACACGTTATTTATGAGATCCATGAATATATCTATGCATTAGTCAGTCCAAAAGGAATCTCCAAAAATTCATAATGCTCATAGCGCATTCTGAAAGCCGTCTTATACACATCTGTCTCCTTTACTCTCAGCTGATGGTATCCCGATAAAATATCTGTCTTTGAAAATACTGAAGCTCCTTCTAGCTTATCAAAAAAATCCTCCGCAATTGATTCTTGTTCGTCAATGTCGCCCTATTTAGTTCTCGATAATCGATACAAAGTCTCATAATCTCATCTTTTTTCTTCACAAATAACACTAGCGCGCCCCATGGAGAGAAACTAGGGTGAATAAATCCCTTGTCCAGAAGCTCTTGAATTTGATCTTTCAATTCTTTCATATCAGCAGGTTCTAGATGATATGGTGCCTTGTACATCGGCACAGTACATGGAATCAACTCAATAGCAAACTCCACCTCTCTCTTGTGTGGAACACCAAAAACGTCATCAGGGAACACATCCGGAAATTCCTTGACAACTTCCACATATTCAATAGATCAAATGCCAGCTTCGGGCACATGTATAACACTGGCAAGAAGACCTTGGCAGCCCTTCCGAATAAGCTTCCTTACACGCATGCAGGAAACAATGCACGACATTTGTCGATTGTGCATAGCCTCGAATATGAACCATTTTCTGTTGGGCGGTCTAATAGATACTGACCTCTGCTAGAAATCGATAGTAGCCATTCATTGTCAGTCAATCCATGCTCGAAATAATGTCGAACTTGGGGATCGGCAACACAATAAGGTCCGGTCAATGACATTTTTCTGTAATTTGAGCTCTACATCCTTAATCATGCTTGTAGAGATCATATGGTCGCCCAAAGACACTGTAACTCTGAATCCGACTCCACGTCCTCTGGTAAAATTTCCAATTGTTTGAAAAATGATTCAGATATGAAAGAATGCGTAGCTCCAGAAGCTAGCAAAGCGTAGATAGCTACACCCATTGACAATATTTTGCCTGTGATAATAGTCTCATTATACTCAAACAAGACCATAAATTCGAAAATCTTATAATCTAGGCGCTCTTTTCTAGTTACCCATGATAGGATCGGTTAAGGTGAAAGAGTGTTTAAAAGGGGGGTTGAATAAACACTAACAATTTTCATGAACTTTTCTCTTTTCTTGAGTTAGTTTAGTTTAGTGATAAACTGATACTCGGGAATCTTATTAGTCGATATCAATCAGTTAACAATAAAAGTGCGGAAATAAACTGACTGATAGATAGAATAAAAATTGAAATAAGAAGACACAAGTTTTTATGGATGTTTGGAGATTTCAAACATTCATACGTCACCCCTTCTATCACAAGGATATGATATTCACTAAAAAAATTTGATCAATACAAACAGTTGTACATACCCACTTCAGTTTTGGACTTAACAATGCCAAATTGAAACTCTTAGTTACAAAACACTTTACAGTACTCAATTGGACTGAAATAACTTAGCACAAATGATCTCTTCAAGATCAAGTATTATAATGATAACGATTTGTGCTTGTAAGCTCGAAGTATATCCTTGAATGCTATGAATGTATATAATAAGAGTGATCAAAGATTTCAGCAGAGTAACAATATATCAATAGGGTTGATTCAGATTCGGAGTTGAGATTCAGAGTGTTTTTTCTCAGCTACTCTTCTCTGCTATTTATAGGCTTTGCCTCCAACGGTAATATTAAATCCGATTTGAAACTTTCTATCCGTTGTTTTCCACATCAACATTCTTCTGATAATCTTACACTGCAACATTTCTGACATGCGGCTATCCCACTACTTGTTGGAGTCAGCTTTTTGTATTCGTTGGTTGAGCATCCTTTTCCTTAACTGATGACATGTATAGCTGAAGGATCAGATGATGGAATACAGCTGATAAGCTTACAACTGATTGTAGTAACTGATCAGTTAGTTGTCTGTGTAGTTCTGTTTGCTAGTAGTAATATATCAGTTCCAACTGATCAGTCAGTTGTCTTTGAGAAACTACGCACTAATCTTCAGTTATGGACAACCGATAGTTTGCATATTTTAGATCAATTTCTATCAGCCTTCTTGACCATTTAGTTCAATCTATTAAATGCTCAGTTTGTCGAAATTCCGAAATTCAGTTTCCAATAGTTTCCCCCTTTCTGGCATTAGAAAAATAAGATCTGATCAACTAAACTCATTGTAGACAAAATAACTCTTTCAATGTACAAAGAATAAAAGAATAAAAAATCTTTTAACTGACTAAAATAATCTTCAAAAATCTGCCAAAAAAATCTTCTATTTCTTCTTGATCAAATTTGTAGATTGCTCTGGCTGATCTTTTCTTTCTTCTTCCTTTTTTTTGTCAAACGCATCAACTTTTTTGGATAACATCCGTAAATTGGAGGAGAGGTTTGATACTGCATTCATCAGGATTTCTTGCAGCAGATCCAGTCTTTAAGAGACAGTGTTTTCCAAAAAATCAAGATGTCTTGTAACCAATGCTTGAGTTTGTAAGTTAGCTTCAGCTGACGCTCTATCTTTTCGAAGTTCTTCCATTTGAAAAAATAATGAAGTTACATCCTTTTGGATTTTCTGTAGTCTTACCATGGTATTCTCCTTTATAGAGTCGAACCTCATAGTGTGCAAAATTGTGTTGAATTGATGTCAGAAATGGAAGTCATTATACCGACAAGGTTGGTCTGAGTATCCTGAATTTCTTCAAACAAAGATTCAGTTTATATTGATATACCAATATACATGGCTCCAAAGGTTTCTGGTTCCTGCTCCCTGTTCTCTTGATTTAAGATCACCAAGGCCCTGTCTGTTGTTCCAGTTACAATATTGACCATTTCTGAAGTATCATCTGGTATAGCTTCCTATTGAAGCTGTGGAGAAGAAGAGAGATTTGGAACAACAGCGGGACTAGAAGGCTCTGAAGTTGGTTGATCAGCTGAAATAGTAGATGGTCCTTTAGTTGGTTGTTCAACTGATTCAGAAAAAAGTTCTTCAGTTGTTTGAACAACTGAAACTGTGATAGGCTGTGCAGCTGGCACATCTTCAGTTAATGTTTGTTCAGTCATGGCGGATGACAAAACTGCCTCTTCAGTTCCTGTAATAACTGCCTGTTCAGTCGTGACAATCGACTGAACTGGCTCTTCAGTTGGTTAAGAGATAGCTTGTAAGGTAGGTTCTTCAGTTGCTATTTGTTCTTCAACTACTTCTATAGTAGTCTGTTGAATATCAGAGGCAACTGAGTTAATAACTTCATCAATGTTTGCCAATGATAATTCAGCATCAGTATAAAGTTAAAGTCCTGCAGTTGAGGAGAATTAGTTGACGATTGTGCATCCTTTGAAGAATAATCAGTTAATTTCTCAGAAGATTCAACAACTGGTTCCTAGGATGGCTTTTGCGGTTGAACTGATTGTTCAGCTAGTTCGTCTGATGAAAGATCTTGGGAATCTACTGTAATGGTCAGTTCTTGATCTAGTTCGCAATACTTAAACTCCATCTGCAGAGATATAAGATCCAAGTCCAGCTGGTTATGAACTGCTTTGTCATTAAATGCAGTTGGACTGGTGGGATCATATTTTTGGCGTAGCTGAATAACCATTTGTCTTAACTTCTTTGCTCGTACTTGATAAAAGAAGTACTTCTTCCTCTGCAACGCTTGAACCACTGAAGCTACTTTTACTATTTTTAGGACTATGGTTTCCAGGGCAATAAACTTCTTCAAAACTGATTTCTTTTGCAGTTGACTAGCTAACAATTCACTCCTAAAACTTACTCATTCATCATAAGCTTTAAGATTAGTCTAAAAAAATTGACCGACCTCTTTCCAGATGAGGTCAATATAGGTTTGAATTGTGTTTGTGGGTCTTGGCTCTTCTGTCATATTTTCCTTGCTTTTTGAGTCAGTCAGGACATGAGGAATACTCAGTCCTGGCCTAATTGTAACAATCTGCTCTATAATCACTATCCCTTTGGGTTTGGAAAAAGGCAATGAAGTTGGGCCAGAGATAGTGATTAGTGGAGCTTTAACTCCAGCAGGTTTCTTCTTATCACCAGATTCGATGATAGTCTTCTTGAGAGGAGCAGCAGGTGGATGTAACTGCTCTTCAGTTAAAGTTGTAACTGATATTGCCCGCAACGGAGTAACCTTGATCGGCTGTTCAGCTCCAGATATTAACAGCCTCTCAGTTGGGATGGTGCCCACAATGATTGCTGGTTTTGTCTTCAGAGTTCTGGGCTTCTTGGCAATCTTAGGAGAATGAGTCTTTTCAGAATCAGTTTCACTGACAATCAGTTTGCGTTTGATTGTTTTTTCTGAATTGTCACTTTGGCTTTCTTGATTGATTTGGGAGTCTTCTGCATCCCAATCTCCTTTTTCACCTTAATAAATTTTTCGGGGAGATGTCCAGCCTGAGCTTTGGCAGCTGAATGCTCTTGTCATTGTCTTGAATTTTGATGACCTCTCAGAGGAGTCACCCACTAAGCCCTTTGAAGGACCGAGTGTGCTAGTGCCTTCTAAGGACATTCGAACACTATATTCTCCAATGAGCTGCAATAGCTCGTGTTCTAAGAATATTTACACCGATTAATTAAATCGAGTTTGGTTAAAACCAAGCAGAAGAAACTCGAATAAATTCTTCGTGAAGAAAACTGTTATATCAGAAAACATTTTAACTTATGTAAACTGCATAATCGAAAAAGGGTAGATTGGTTTTTGCATTCATCAGTTTAGTTATGGTGACAACTGAACTGATGAATACTCCAACTGATTCAAAAAGTTTGAAAACGTCAGTTAAGCAGTTAAATACACAAGATATGTTTATGAATATTCGGAGACTTCAACTGCTCCTACGTCACCCCTTCTACCGCCTCGGGTAGGATCCATTAGAAGACTTTGATTTATACAACTCTTTGTACAAACCCACTCAGCTAGGATTTACACTACTGCCTAAACTGAACTCCTAGCTACGACTGAAGGCAGCACCTCACAGCCAACACTTTTTTAACGTCTATGTGTCAAAGAATACATACACAATTTTAACGTCTTTGTGCAAGACTGTATATGTGTGGTTGAGAGAATTTGTGTGTGAGAACTGACCAAAGATGTTCTCACACACTAAGGGATAATAGTTTTTAATCTAAGCAGATAACACGTTAAAGTGTCTCTCTGAGCTGATTACGCTTGAAAGCTGATGTGCAATGTGCGTGCCCTTTCTATTCTCTCTTGAAGAAGCTTTTTGTTTTTCTATATAGTTCTTTTTCTTCAGCTTCTTCTTATTATACTACTTGAATCTTCACTGATCTTCTCTTTATATAGGCGGGAAAACTGAATGTACAGTGAGACTCATTTATTGTATCCATTGCATCTTGAATTCGTTTCTTGGACTTTGTGTCTCGACTTTTCGACTGCCCTTCTGAAACGTTTTTTCTTTAATGCTCTGATACAAAGTCCATTATTTTCCTTTGACTGGACAATGGCTTCGTACCTTCATGCATAGCTGGAATCCACTAAAAGAGTTTGTCTTCATCTACAACTCAAAGATTCTGACTAATGCTTCAAACTGGTCAGCTGACATGATCTTCATTTGGGCTGGTGAAATCAGTTGACTCTTCAGTTGAACTGATTTCACTCTCGTTCAGTTGAACTGATCAGCTGGGTTTCTTCATTGGTTGAACAATCCTTTGGCTGGCCAGGCTTCTGAGGTTCTCCTGCTGAACCACTATAACCTGGACAATCAGCTGGACTGCTCAATTGACGTAATCAGTTAGACTGATTTAGTTTGTGCGATCAGTTAGGTTTTCATCTTGCGATGTAAACAGCTCATGAGTGATCCTAGCTACTGCACACTAAGGTAGATTATTAGTAACACATATTAACAAGTTTTGTTATCAACAAAATCAAGATTGCGAACTTGAAAATTTCCAACAATCTCCCCATTTTTGATGATTACAAAAACTTGAGCAGTTAAGCGTAATATATTCAGTTCAAAGGTTAGTACATTCAAACATCATTAAAAGCTCCCCCTTTATAACTGAATTTGAAGAATTTTTGAAAACAAAAAAACTCCCCCTCCAAAACTGAATTGAAAAACTTTTAGGAAGGATAACCAGAATTAAAAAAATACTTTTCAGTTGATGAGAAAGAATGAATTTTTCTCAGCAACTGAATTTCAAAACTGATTGACAATAATTTTAGTTTGAAAGAAAAACGAAAAACTCCCCCTCAGAAACTGAATAAAGACCCGTATTTGAAAGATATTTATATAATTATTCATTAAGATGTTATAATCATTCAAGCAATGTAGACAAAAAGTCTGGAAATATCCATTCATTCACAACGAAACACAGCTGATCAAACATGATGTTTTTTAAATAAATTTCCTTGTATTTACATCTGAATATATACATCGGTTGAACAAGAACAATTACTACGACAATAGCATATTTTAAACAACATCAAATATCAGTTGGTTTATGCGACAGAACTAGATATACCATCAACTGGTTGCTTGACTGCTTGAAATGTTTCATCGGCTGTGAGTTCAATTTGCTAGAGAAACGAGTTAAACTGCTTGGACTTGACTTCTTTGCAGACTAACTGGTTGAGCAGACTCTGACTAGGATCAACTGGAATACAACTGGTGATTTAATGAACCAACGTCCCAGAATGGATGAGTTTCGTCTGAAGAACAGCTGACCTGGTAGGCTTGCAACTGAAAACTTGTTCAACGAGCAATTTAGCTATGCATCTTTGCAGATGATTCTCAGTCCTCTACAGGCTGATTAAAACCCTAAAGCAAAGAATTTAGAGAAGTGGCTACAACGTTAGTTGCATAACGAATCCTCTCAACTCTTTACTAAAGAGCGACATATAAATATTTTCAAATAGTTTTGAAAAATAGTATGAAATACTTTTAAATAGCTTTTAACACTATTTTAAAGTAGGAAATTTTAAAACACATTTTTCTTCAAATGTTCTTCTTAGAACAACCCGCTCTAATACCAATTGAAGGACCGAGTGTGCTAGTTCCTTCGAAGGCATTTCGAACACTATATTCTCCAATGAGCTGCAATAGCTCGTGTTCTAAGAATATTAACACCGATGAATTAAATTGAGTTTGGTTAAAACCAAGTGAAAGTAACTCGAAGTAATCCTTCGTGAAGAAAATTGTTATATTAGAAAACATTTTAACTTTTATAAACTGAATAACCGAAAAAGGGTAGATTGGTTTTTGCATTCATCATTTCATTTATGGTGACAATTGAACTGACGATTACTCCAACTGATCCAAACAGTTTGAAAACGACAGTTAATCAGTTAAATACGCAAGATATGTTTATGAATGTTCGGAGACTTCAACTGCTCCTACGTCACCCCTTCTACTGCCTCGAGTAGGATCCACGAGAAGACTTTGTCTTATACAAATCTTTGTACAAACCCATTCTGCTAGGACTTACACTACTGCCCTAGCTACGACTGAAGGCAACACCTTCCAGCCAACACTTCTTTAACATCTATGTGTCAAAGACTACATACACTAATTTAACGTCTTTGTACAAGACTGTATATGGGTGGTTGAGAGAATTTATGTGTGAGAACTGAACAAAGATGTTTTCACACACTGAGGGAAAATAGCTTCTAATCTAAGCAGATAACACATTAAAGTGTCCCTCTGGACTGATTGCTTCTGAAAGCTGATGTGCTTGCGCTTTATATTCTCTCTTGAAGAAACTTTTTGTTTTTGTATAAAGTTCTTTTTCTTCAGCTTATTCTTATTGTACTACTTGAGTCTTCACTGATATTCTCTTTATATAGGTGGGAAAACTGAACGTACAGTGAGACTCATTTATTGTATCCGTTGCATCTTGAATTCGTTTCTTGGATTTTGTGTCTCGACTTTTCGACTGCCCTTCTGAAACGTTTTTTCTTTAATGCTCTGATACAAAGTCCATTATCGTCCTTTGACTGGACAATGGCTTCGTACCTTCATGCATAGCTGGAATCCACTAAAAGAGTTTGTCTTAATCTACAACTCAAAGATTCTGACTGATGCTTCAAACTGGTCAGCTGACCTGATCTTTATTTGGGCTGGTGAAATCGGTTGACTCTTCAGTTGAACTGATTTCATTCTCGTTGAGTTGAACTGATCAGCTGGGTTTCTTCATCAGTTGAACACTCCTTTGGCTGGCCAGGCTTCTGAGGTTCTCCTACTGAACCACCTATAACCTGGACAATCAGCTGAACTTCTCAATTGACGTAATTAGTTAGACTGATTTAGTTTGTGCGATTAGTTAGGTTTTCAGCTTGCGATGTAAACTGCTCATGAGTGATCCTAGCTACTGCACACTAAGGTAGATTATTATTAACACAAATTAACAAGTTTTGTTATCATCAAAATCAAGATAGCGAACGTGAAAAGTTTCAACACCCTTACTTTTCAGCAGATAGCTGAGCGGCACAACAAATCCCTTTATTATTTTGAGGACTGAAACATGTTTTTCAGAACGTTGAAAATGATACCTTTCCATTGCAGTCTCGTTCCAGCCATGATAGCAGTCATGACTTGAAATTTCTCTAAAGTAAGAGCAGCAAAATATCCAGCTTTGGCAAGTAGCCCTTTGGCCACGATGTCAGCCAGCAACTGGATTTCTAGCTTCAGTTCCTTTTTAGGATCAGAAACTTTGATTTTCCGTCCATCAGCTGATAGGAGAGTCTGCTCTCCTCTACATCAAAAGTTTTCACATCAGAGATACTGGTCAGACCATCAGTTGGCAGTTGAAAGATGTTGCTGAAGGAGTCTTCTTCTATTACCAACAACTGATTATTGACGGTGGTAGTGATATTGCTGTCAGCGGAAATAAATCCATTTGCATAGATATTCTGAATCTCTTTTGGATAGATTTCTTTGGAAGAGAGTCCGAGAAAAGTCTTCAGTCCAGCAGCCTCCAATTTTAGGAACATATTCTTGATATACTCATCTTGGAATGACAAGACTGAATCAAAATCAATTGTCATAGCGTTCAACATGTATGATGGAATTTGATTTTCCATTGTTGAGGGATTGGTTATCTGCGAGAGAGAAAGCTATGTGTATTGATTTGCTCTGTAAACTGAATTGCGCGTAAAGTAAAACTGAAATGAGGCGGGATCAAGTACATATGTATGTGACTTTTCAAATCTTTGGACACATGTCAGTTCAGGATAATTTGAATAAATTCGTGTGTACGTGTGATGAAAACGTGTGTAGAATTTAAATGGACTATGTGGGGCCATGTTTTAAAACACTGTTCATTGAAAGACATGCATTAAATGCGTAATTATCAGTCACATAACTTATTATGGAATATGTATCGATTAATTAGTTAACTTATTGGAGATATCAGTTATGTCATCAACTGAGTGATCAGTTGAAGGCTGAGTCATTTCAGTTGAAGACCAACTGACTATTTTCTTCTCAGTTAACCGTTTATGATCGATATTCCCCCTTAATAAATGCATATTAATAAAATAAAGGGTAAGAGAAGCTTCATATGAATAAGTCAAAGGCTTTCAGTTGACTAGAGTCTCTTCGTCTTCCTCTATTTCTTCAATATCTGTTTTTATATAAATAATACCATTGTCATTAGATGATAACATACAATAATTAAACACAGATGGATAGAGCAAGCAGTTCCAACGTTCTTCTTCCTACATTAACACCTCGCAGTTTGGATAGATTGAAGAAAGATATCGAAGAACTCGTCTTTACAAACGTCATGTCCACTTGGACCAAGATACACGAGCTTCAGACCATTCAACGTGATGGATTAGTTGCTACTGATAAGCAGAGAGCAACTGCAAGAAAGTACAAGAGGCGTCTTGAAGTCATCCATACTTCAGAACTTGGCACTGATGAAATTCTTATTCAGCTGATGCTTATGAAGGAGTGGAATGTGCTTGAAAAGATTTCTTCTTCAGAACGTTTCAGAAGATTTAACTGTCATGAATTGTCTAATAGGTTGTCCCTTTGGCAAGATGCCACTGAAAGGGAACTGAATCGTGTAATCTGGATGAGATTTTATCAATAGATATTTCGATTCATTGTTATTTCCTTATCTACATATTAACTGATATCAGTTGACAAATAGTTAACTTACTGATAGCGACTAACTAAATGGTTATTAAATGATAAATGACTAACTAAATTAAAATTAACAACAACAGACATAAAAACATTAACATTGATACAATTAAGACAAATCAATAAACCAAGAATATTACGAAAATGGAAAAACTTAGTCTCTGGTAGAGGTTTGGTGAAGATGTCAGCTGCTTGTTATTCAGTTGATATGTATTCCAGCCTTATTGCTTTCTTCAAAGCATGAAGTGATGTCTGACATCGATATTCTTGGTCCTAGAGTGAAGAACTGAATTGTAAGTTATTACAATCGTGCTTGTATTATCACAAAATATTGATGATTCTTTAGCAATGACTCCATAGTCCTTCAGTTGTTGCTGGATCCAGATCAGTTGTGGACAGCAGCTTCCGACAGCAAGGTATTCTGCTTCAGTTTTGGAAGTTTCTATGGATGTTTGCTTCTTGCTGAACCATGAAATCAGTATGTCTCCTAGAAACTGACATGATCTACTGGTGTTTTTACAATCTAGCTTACATTCTGCATAATCTGCATCTGAATATCTAACTAAATTGAAAGAAGAATCCTTAGAATACCATAAGCCCATATTTTGTGTGCCTTTAAAATATTTTAAAATGCGTTTGGCAGCTGAAAATGCGATTGCTTAGGATCTGCCTGAAATCTAGCACACATACAAACAGCAAATACAATATCAGGACGAGTAGCAGCTAAATACAATAATGAACCTATTAAACCTCTGTAAAGTGTCGTCTCAACTGATATTCCCCCTTGATAATTGTCTAGTTTGATTGATGAACTCATGGGAGTACTTGCAGCTGAACATGTTTCCATGCCAAGTTTCT
The DNA here is from genome assembly GCF_022965805.1 of Primulina eburnea. Taxonomy (NCBI): domain Eukaryota; kingdom Viridiplantae; phylum Streptophyta; class Magnoliopsida; order Lamiales; family Gesneriaceae; genus Primulina; species Primulina eburnea. The sequence goes on from NC_133118.1 coordinate 24,711,262, forward strand.
TAAGCAATCCCTTTGTATATTTAGTCTGACTGATAAAAATACCAGTTTCTAGTTGCTTCACTTGCGGACCGAGAAAAAATGTCAGTTCACCCATCATACTCATCTCGAATATTTCCTGCATTAACTTAGCAAATTTCTCTTATAATTTGGGGTTAGTTGACCCAAAAATAATATCATCAACATGTATTTGCACAAGTAAAATGTGATCATTTTTTGAAAAGGTACATATTCTTATCAACTGATCCAACAGTAAAATCATGATCAGTTAGGAATTTTGAAGAGTTTCACACCAAGCTCTTGGAGCTTGTTTAAGACCATATAAGGCTTTGTTCAAATGATAAACATGATCAGAAGATAGTGATTAACAAAACCTGGTGGTTGTTCAACATATACTTCTTCCTGTAACTGATCGTTCAGAAATGCACTCTTCACGTCCATCTGGTTGAATTTAAAATTCATGAATGAAGCATAAGTAAGGAACATTCTGAGTGCTTCCAGTCTCGCAACCGGTGCATAAGTTTCATCGTAATCTATTTCTTCTTCTTGCCTATATCCATGTGCTACAAGTCTCGCTTTGTTGCGCACAACTGAACCATCTTCATTCAGTTTGTTTCTATATACCTACTTTGTACCTATAATGATTTTAGAAACTGGTCTTGGAACTAAATTCCAGACATTGTTATGGGTAAACTGATTTAGCTCTTCTTGCAAGGAATTTATCCAGTTAGGATCAGCAAGAGCTTCATCAGTTTTATTAGGTTCTAGTAGGGAAACAAAAGTTGAATGAATAAATAAATTAAACATTTGATTCCGATTTCTTACCGGATCAGATGGATTACCTATCACAAATTCTAGTGGATGTGATTTCTTCCATCTGTACTCAGCATTTGTTTCATCCAACTCAGCAACTGCTTAGGTTGACAACTGAATATTTTCTTCAGTTTTAGTTGTTGCTGTATTAGTTGGTAATTGAGTATAATCATTTTACTCCACCAACTGATTATCGGTAACAGTTTATTGTTCAACTGATTGATCCAACACTTCTGGTTCTGGTATTTGAAGGATATTTCGATTGATGTTATTCTCTTCTTCATTATCATCCTGCAAACTGATATCTGTAAAGCGATCAACTAGCTCAACTAGATCAGTTGGCTTATAAGTTAGCACAATAGACTCATCCACATTCAAAGTGCATTTGTTAAAAACTCTGTAAGCTTTGCTAACTGATGAATACCTAAGAAATATTCCCTCTGCCGATTTAGCAACAAAAGCTTTTAAATGATTTTTGTCATTATCAAGAATAAAACATATGCAGCCGAATATTTTGAAATAAGAAAGCACGCTTTTGCGTCCATGCCAGATATCATACGGTGTTTTCAAATGACTCTTATTAATCATTGATCTGTTCTAAGTGTAACATACAGTGTTTACTGATTCTGCCCAAAACCTCTGAGAAATACCAGAATCAGCAAGCATTGTTCTAGCAGCTTCTTTAAGGGTCTGATTTCTTCTCTCAGCTACACCATCTTGCTAAGGATTTCTTGCTGCTGAGAGCTCATGGTTGATCCCAGTATTTTCTAAAAATTGTGAAATATTTTGATTGATGAATTCAGCCCGTCGATCAGACCTTATTAGATCAATCCCAACTGATTTTTCATTTAATAATCTTTTGAAAAGCTTAATCAATTGTGCAGCAGTTTGATCTTTGGATTTAAGAAAGATAACCCAAGTAAATCTTGACAAATCATCTACGAATACTAAGGTTTATTTCATTCCCCTAAGCTCATGACTGGTTTAGGACAAAAAATATCCATATGTAGCAGTTCTAAGCATCGGGAAGATGATTTGCAACCCTTGTTTTTAAATGAAAATCTTACTTGCTTACCAAACTGACATGCTGAACAAATTTTATCTTTTGAAAAATCTATTTTGGGCAAACTAGTTACAAGATCATGGTTCAACCTCTTATGCCACAACCATTTTTTAGAAGATTTGGAGGCTACAAAACAAACTGGTGCATAAGGTTAATCAGTCCAACTGACTTTGTAGATATTCCCACAACGATTACTAGTTAGGATGAACTCATCAGTTGAGTCTATAACTGAGGAAGTGTGTCTGTCGTACTGAATCGAGAATTTATTGTCGCATAACTGACTGTTACTAATCAAGTTATACTAAAAAATTCTCAACTAGTAAAACATCATCGATAGTAAAATTTTCATGTTTAAGCTTAACCTTACCCATAGTTTTACCTTAGGAGTTGTCTCCAAAACTGATGTTTGGAGCAGTGTATTTGATCAATTGAGATAACAAACTTGCATCCCCTGTCATATGACGTGAGCTTCCACTGTCTAGAAACCAGGTAGATTCTTTGTTTGTACCTGTCACCTGCAATCACACACAATATCGATCTTGGTACCCACATCTATTTGGGTCCTAAACTGATTAGTCCTTTAGGAACCTAGACTTGGACCAGTCTAACTGACTTTCCAGTTGTTGTATTCCAAATATTTCTTCTTGGCTTGTGCGTGCTTGATGTGTAATGTGCAGATAGCAATATTAGCTTTAGCCTTGTTCAACTAATTGTTCCGCCGATATCTTTTCTGAACTGGCTTGATGTTATAGTAATTGGAGTAGCCATTAGAATAGTTCAGGTATTTATTGCTAAACCTTTTTTATGACTGGCTTTGTGGGTCAGTTAAAATTTTTGGGCTATAACCAATACCATACCTTCTAACCTTGTTCTTATTTTCAATAGGCTGTAAAACTTGTTTTCTTGCTCTGGTTATTCTTCTACCACAACTGATTTTACAAAGTGAATATATTTCCCTTTGTTCATGATCAGTTTTGGCTGAGTTTCACCGGTGAAAGTTTTATTTTAGTTGCTGAACCATAAACCATTTTATCAGTAACTGATTTTTTCTTATGTTGTATTTTAGCTAGTGCAACAGATGATTTGTTCCATGCCTTAATAAGCTCAGTTTGATTTGAATTCTCAAGCATCAACTGTTGAATCATAGATTGATTCTTGCTTCTTTCATCATTCATCTAAGCAATCTCCCGTTTAAGACTCAACAGATCAACTGATTCATCAGTTTTGGTTGTATTGTCTTTGAGATCAGTTTGCTTTGCTCTGGCCTTTTCAAAAGATAAGGGAAGCTTGTGATATTCGTTGACCATGTCATGAAGTGTAGAAATAAGTTCATCTCGTGTAAAGTCAGTTGAACTAAAGTCAAATACCTGTTGACTGGTTGACTCCAGTTCTGTGTCATAAGTCATTAGACACTTGACCTCTTCATCATCATCATTGGAGCAGCTCAAGCTTTCAGATTCTGAATCACTGTCACATTCTACCCATTTGGACTTGCTTTCCTCTGCTAGAAGCACCTCATGCTTCTTTTTGTATGATTTCTTGTCATCCTTATTTCTTCTTTTGTGCTCATAAGATTTTTTTCCCTTTTCAGTTGAGCCTCAACTGTCCTTCTTTGGCTTAGGACAGTCAGTAATAAAATGACCAGTTTTTCCACAGTTGTAGCAAGCATTGGGTTCTTCCTTGGATTTATTTCTTTGATATTGTCTTTGGAAGTTTCCTTGATTTCTTCTCATAAATCTTCCAAACGTTTTGACGAATAATGACATAATATCATTACTTAACTGATCAGCAGATTTGTTAACTGCACTAGTTGGTTCCAGTTTGACAGTAGTTAGGGCAGTTGCAGCAGCTGGTGTAGAAGGTTCTCCTTCTCTGGTTTGCAACTCAAACTTGTAGGCTTTTAAATCAGCAAATAAATCATGAAGTTCGAACTTGTTCAAGTCCTTTGATTCTCGCATTGACATGGTCTTAACGTCCCATTCCTTGGGAAGACCTCTGACTACTTTCAGTGCTACCTCTTTATTTGAATATATCTTTCCGAGTGCATTCAGCTCGTTTACTATGCTGCTGATCCTTTCATCATATTAATGCATGGATTCTCCAATCTTCATCTTGATATTGTCAAACTTTTGAACAACAACAGATAGCTTATTCTCCTTGGTTTGCTCATTGCCTTCGCAGAGCTGAATCGGTTTCTTCCAAATTTCGTTTGCAGTTTTTCACATTTTATCTTGCTGAAAGTGACTTTATCCAGTGACGTTGTCTAAGTTGGATTTTCTCTTGTCTTCAGCCGTCCATTCATCTAGAGATTTTTCAATGCGGTGTGGAGCCCCATCAGTCATGGCAACAGCAGTGCTTGCCTTCAATATTTTCATGGGTCCGTCTATAATTACGTACCACATGTCATCATCTTGAACAGCTAGATGAGCCCTGAATTCTAATTTTCCAATTAACGAAATCTTCTCTGGAGAACATTGGAATTTTGTTGAATGAAGACATGGTAATCGGTTTGTATATTGGAATATTCAGGGACAAGATTCAACTGCTCTAATACCACTTGATAAGATTGATTAAAGGTGAAAGAGTGTTTAGAGGGGGTGGGGGGGGGGGGTGGGGTGGGTTAAATAAATACTAACAATTTTCACAAATTTTATCTTTTTTTGAGTCAGTTTAGTGATAAACTGATACTCGGAAATCTTGTCAGTTGATATCAATCAGTTAACAATAAAAGTGCGGAAATAAACTGATTGATATATAGAATAAAAACTGAAATGAGAAGACACAAGTTTTTATGGATGTTCAGAGATTTCAAACACTCCTACGTCACCTCTTCTATCACAAAGATATGATATTCACTAAAAGACTTTGATCAATACAAGCAGTTGTATAAACCCACTTCAGTTTTGGACTTAACAATTTCAAACTAAAACTCTTAGTTACAAAATACTTTACAGTCAACTGGACTGAAATAACTTAGCACAAATGATCTCTTCAAGATCAAGTATTATAACAATAACCGTTTGTTCTTGTAAGCTCGAATTATATCCTTGAATGCTATGAATGTATATAATTAGAGTGAGCAAAGATTTTAGGAGAGTAACAGTATATCAATCGGATTGATTCAGATTCGGAGTTGAGATTCAGAGTGTTTTTTCTCAGCTGCTCTTATCTGCTATTTATAGGCTTTGCCTCCAATGGTAATATTAAATCCGATTAGAAACTTTCTATCCGTTGTTTGCCACATCAACATTCTTCTGACGATCGTACACTGCAACTTTTCTGACATGCGGCTATCCCACTACTTGTTGCAGTCAGCTTTTGTGTAGTTGTTGGTTGAACGTCCTTTTCCTTAACTGATGACGTGTATGGCTGAAAGATCAGCTGATAGAATATACCTGACAAGCTTACAACTGATTGTAGTAAATGATCAGTTCCAACTGATAAGTCAGTTGTCTGCGTAGTTTATTTTGCTAGTAGTAACTGATCAGTCTGTTGTCTTTGAGAAAAATGCGCAATAATATTCAGTATGGACAATCGATAGTTTGCATATTTTAGATCAGTTTCTATCAGTCTTCTTGATTAGTTAGTTCAATCTATTAAACGCTCATTTTTTCAAACTTCCGAAATTCAATTTTTAACAACCCATATTAGAAAATAGGTCCTTAATGTCTCAAACATATTGCAAAGTGATCCTTTTATTTTTGAAAATTGTCAAATGGACCTCAAACCTTTTGAATTAATGCAATTTAGTCCCCAATAATTCGAATCATGTCCAATCTACCCTCAATAATTTCAAAAATTGCTAATTAGTCCCTTAAATTCCTAAATTGACATCATTCATTCCCTAAATTCTCAATCCTCCTCGGTTTAATCCTAGCATGCAGGCTTATTAATTCGAGCAATAAAATGATATAATATGCTTAGATAGCCCGAATACCTGTAATAAGCGTAGTGTCAGGCTCTGCTTGCTCAGCATGCATCATAATGTCAGGCTCTGCTTGCTCAGCATGCATCATATAGCCCTTCCAGTCACGGGCTGCTTCTGTCTCGAGCAATCAATAGCCTTATGCCCGTCTCCTCCGCATCTGAAGCACTCGTAGGTGCCTCACATGCACTTGCCAGAGTGTTGGCGATTGAATTCCTTGCAAAGCGATTGCATTCCTTGCAGAACTGTATCTCGTCAGTTTTTGGGACAGCTGCTCTCTGTGGATGTCCTTGTGGTTTCTGTTGTCCTTGCCGCCTCGATGGTACCGAAAACGGCTTCTTACTCTGCTGTTGTTGCTGTGGTGGGGGATTCTTCATTTGCATCTCCCATTCAATATCTTTCAGTGATTGCTCCACTCTGAAGGACATCGTAATAGCATCATTATAATTCACAGGGTCTCCCAACAGAACATCCCATGCACAGTAGGCCTAAGACCATCCAGATAGTGTCTTAGCTTCTCAGTAGCATCATTAGCGATTAGGTGCACAAAAAGACAACCCCTATCGAACTCTTGATAAATTCCACAACAGGCATGTCCCCCTGTCGGAGACTCATGAACTCTCGTTTCAGCCTGGACCTCACGTCAGTAGTGAAGTACTTCTCATAGAACATCCGCTTGAAGTCCTCCCATGTGAGGGTATTCAGATTCACCTCTCTCTCAGCTCCTTCCCACCACAGACATGCATCATCCTTCAAAAAATAAATGACGAATCGAACCCTGTTAGCATCCACCATGTTCATATAATGGAAGATCACCTCCAACGACCTAATCCATCCCTCAGCATGAATGTATCGGTAGTACCAGAAAAATCCTTCGGATCCATCCTCCAAAAATGCATGTAAATATCATCTGACAATCCCGAGCACCATTCCCAGCATGCTGCTCCAATAAACGAGCCATCCCCCCGAGAACCCCTGAAGCAGCATCCGGGGGTAGTTGAGGCATCTCCTCGCACCTCTCTTCCCACCTCTCATACTTAGTACTCATGGAAATAACACGTCTGGGAGGCATTACTGTACACGACGTCCAAACCACGTAACCAACATACATTTAAATTTAAAAATATGTCTAGCCTCTTAATTCACATATCATAGAAGCATTTATAACTCAGCATATAAATCTTAAAGCAGTAAAACTCACAGACTTGATATGTGACTTCTCGAGCTTCTCGGAGAGGCAGTAACACAACACTCTCGGGATCCTTGGCTCTGATACCAATTGAAACGTTCCTTACTTTTAACTTTAAATTTAAATAAATACTAGGAATTTTTTTTAATAAAAATTTTCTTCTAACTTCAAAACATTTCAACATAAGAACCGATGATTTAAAAACTCAAATGCATAAAAATCCATAAATTGTCAACCACAAAATCGTACGTCGATTTTTTTAAACTAATCCAAAACTAAATTTCAAAATAAAGCATAAAATCTTTAAATAAATACTTCTCAAAATCTTTACTTTAAAATTTTAAATCTTAAGCTAATGTGGAAAATAAAAGTCCATCGGGAGTGTATTGTCGGACCCGATCCACTCAATCGTTAGCACTTCCCTCAAAATCATCATTGCCTTCGACCATACAAACCTAGTAAGTCTAATGAATCAGCACGTTCTAACCAGACGTAACAAATAATATATTTACATGCACATGTAGATTTAAAATAAATCTTTTAATAAAATATGCTGGTGTAAAAATTCGTAATCATATGTCATATCATAAATCACTACATTGTATAGTTTTTCATCATCCTATATCATTTTTGGGTGAAGTTTGATATTTGAAAGTAACTATCATATATCATATCATCATGGTTGACTGATCTGTCTAGCTATACCAAGTATCTGGGCACGGGGCGTCAGCAACTGTCGTCACTGGGTCGTGGCCAAATATGGAAATACGATCGTCGGGCTCTCTCTGGGGCCTTTTCCCGTAAATGGGCTTCCTCTGTGACATTTTTCCTCACGATATCTCTATTATATATTTGGTGTCACAGTCAATTCATATCCTTTAAAATATTTTTCCTTTCCTTTTATTTATAAAATATCGTGTCCTTCAAAAATAGCATTTTTCGGTAAAATCTTACAGCTTTTGCATATATCATAAAAATATCATATTTTCATCATAAGCATTTTAAAAAATCATTTAGCATGTATTATGATTCCTCGGACACTGCCAGACCTTTCGAACTACCCGGGACGTAAAATGACCATTATACCCTTGGACCTTGAACTTCTCAATTTTGAATTTTTCTTACTTTTTTCTTGACTCGAACCTATCCCATAGCATCATATATTCTTATTTTTGACTTCTAATATTTTCTTATACGTAAACCCGAGCCTTCCGATTTATTGACTTAATGGCTAAATAGTGAAACGTTTTAAACCTGAAATAATTCAAAACTCAATATTTTGTTCCCAAATTTTAATCATACTTCATCCCTAAAATACCCCCGTGAACCACGAACCAACCCCCGTGGAGCACGGTTCGAGCCCATTATTTCTCCCAAGCCATTTTCGAACCCTAACCCTCTTCCTAAGCCACGATTTCCCAATTACTCGAGCCACCCTCGTCCAGACCTTGACTAGACCCTAGCGTACCTTCCTGGATCACCCTGGACCCCTCTGCACCAGCCACTGGCCCCGCTCGTGCAGCCCGCAGCCTAGCGCACCGGCACGCACGAGGGCGCCTAGCATTTGCGGCCGCTCCTTCGAACCCACGGGGCCAGCCACTCTCCTACACTTCCTAGCCCCTGGATGCAGCCCTTGCAGGGTCATGACAGCGCCACCCCGAGTCCTTGCCCAACTGCGCCCCTAGACAATCCACTATGACCCAAGAAAACCCTAGGTTCATCCTCCCTTATCCATGCACAATTCCAACCCTCGTTTCGTACCTAAACAACTTCGTTCCCATTCCTTAAACATATTTTAATGGCAGCGTACCCTTTGGAATCCATAACATTACTTATATGATCTTAGAATCGTCACAACTTTGAAAAATAAACATCTAATCGTTAAATTATTATATCTAAATAATTTTCATGCTAGAAAACATAAATCATGCATAATACGATTTGAATGGTGCAAAAATTAAGCGTAGAAGTGTGCCTTTGCGTTTAGAACGCTCGAATAAGTCATGGATTAGGTTGAAAAGAGGAACGAACAGACAACGAACAAACTTGGATTCTTACTCTCGAAGTTTCGAAAATTTTGTGTGTGTGGTGTGTGTAATTTTCGGCCAATAGGAATCTTAGGAGCCTAGGATTTTATTTTATTATTTATTATTTTAGGTGGTTTAAAAGTCTAGAGTTTACAGTTTTTAGGACTAGCTTTGAAAATAATTAGGCACATTAATCCTAGATAAATTAGGTCCAATAAGGATCGTTAAAATATGAAATAAAAGTTTACGAAAATCGTTATAAAAAATAATAACTTTAGGGTCCATAAAAGTCTTTTGTTTGATTAAAATCGGCTTCTCGGATAAAATAAGGTCCGACTCGTCAAATAACTTAGACCCCAACATTTTTAAAAAAAAAATCATCTTATTTTATTTAGCCTTAAAAATATTTAATGAAAAATATTTTTGTAAGGTCCAAGTGCAATAACGTAATTCAACTGCAAGCAAATCTAGGAAAATGAAAAATGACTAATTAAATCATTTAAACTAAATGAATTAATTGTGATAGGCATGTTTAAAATATGGTTTTCTACTAGAATGCATAAAATAGTGTTTTTAAAGGTTATTTGAGACGCGATCAAGGAACGGAAATCGAGGGCCATAAAGAGAAAATATTTTTATTAAATGATTAATTTTAATATTTTAAAATACGACTCAGCGCGTAAAAACATCTCAAAAAAACCTTATTTTTGAAATTCCCATATAAAATATATTTATTAAATGATTATTTTTAATAATTTAATATATGGTATATTTTATATGGGAATTTCAAAAATAAGGTTTTTTTGAGATGTTTTTACGCGCTGAGTCGTATTTTAAACTGGTAATCGATTTTTGATGAAAATAGGAACTTTTTGGGGAGTTGGGTGATATTTTCAAAAATTATCCTAAATGAAATAATTTTCCTACATTCTAATGGGTCCAATGGGCCTATTATACCTAGGTTATTGGTCTTAGACTCCTACCCAATTGTTTATATCAAATTTGGATCTCATAAACCCTAATTTCTACACCATATCTCACGCCTACAAGCTCCAAAGACTCCTGTGGTTTTTCCATCAGCACACACAGCCACACACACACAAATTTTAAAGACCATTCACGTGAATTGAAGAGAAACTTCAGCAAGGTCTTCTCCCCCGTCTCTCCGCCAGGGGCGTCAAGGATTCTTTTTCATGTGTGAAACACGCAAAGGCATGCCTTAATCTTCCTCCACTCATCGATCATACCATATTATATGTATTTAACATGATTGCATTAAAAATATGATATACTTTCTTACATTTTCGTTTTTATGGCATATAAATAGAAAACCATATGGTTTTTCTTGCACAAATCTTCATGTTAATGATGCAAAAAAAATGGGCTGCCACGGTAGGGACATTGAAAGGGACATATTTCAGTAGGTTTAAAGCCCCTAGGTGTCAGCTAAAGGCTGGAACAAGTGAGGATAAGGGCTGCACGTTTATTTGGTTTTAAAGAAGCTAGGGTTTCAGTTTTGGGGTTATGGAAGGGTGCAGTTGCTAGCTACTGTAGGGTCATGTCCAGGGGTTCTAAAGGGGTCTAGTCATGGTCCTAGATTGGCTAAGGGAAGGTTGGTGCAAAGGCTAGGGCTGTGGATGATAAGGGTGGTCGTGCGCATCTTGTAAGTGACGGGTTTGTGGTTGTACTTGCATGGCTAGGTAGGGCTGGTCCAATAGCTTGTTAAGGGATTGAGTATGGTCTTAGAAAGGCTGCATAGGGTCTCGTTGGGTCATTCAAGAGCTAGGGTCGAAGGGTTTGAAGATGGCTTAGGGCTAGGGTTTTCGTACAAGGGCAAGGAAAAATTTAGTAGGTTGTCTAGGCTTTTCAAAGGGTTCTAAATGGCTTGATTCGGGTTGCATATGATATGGTTAGGTGTTAATAAGCTATGGTTAAAATGTTTGGTTAAGTTTTGAGTTGATTTGGGTTAAAACCGGGACATTGGTTCAAGTTTTAAAAAGAATTGAAAAATTAGTCGAAGAGCTTAAGTTTACGTCTAAGAAATGTTTATGGGTGTATTTTAAGGTGTTATGGCAAGTTTGAATGGATTTGGGTCGTCGTTTTAAGGTCCAAGGGTAAATTGGGAAAGCTATGGTTTCAGGGGCAAAACGGTCATTTTAAACCTGAAAAATGTTAGACGTCCTGAAAATGCCCTGAATGCTGTAATGAATGTTAAAATGTTTATTTTAAAAGATTATGGGATTTTATTATGAAAAACGATAATGTAAAAAGATGTGTTGCATGCTTGATTTAAAGGAAAAATGATATATATGCATGAATTTTTATAAGTGACGAATATAATAAAAGGTTATAGGAAGTGACTTGATTGTGACTAATACGAAAGGAAATGATGATATGTAAGGTCAATACTCAATTGACGGGTAAGAGTGTCGATGATGTCCCTTCCGCCTGATACCATGGTTATACGTAGATAAATCCATCGATCAAAAGCTGAAACGAAAGTAACAAGTAATGCTCTGAACTCAATAAAAGGGAAACATATGCGTATATGATGAAAGGAAAAAGGATATTATGAAAAGAAAGAAGTTTAAAGTTTATGCATGTTCATGAAAAGTTATTTTATTAAAAGAATCTTTCGTTGTTTCTTTCAAATGTATATGTATTACATGTTATCATGGTTAAGGTTTGTTGAGTCAATATATTCACTATTTGTGGATGATACAGGTGAGCATGATTTTATTGATGATGGAAGACTTAATGATTGAACTAGCTGGGCTGATGGTGCACATAACCCGAGGACCTTTGCTAGTTTTCCCCATTAGTATGATTTTAAAGATTTTATGACTATTATGCTTTTGAGTGGTTTTTTAGAGAATTTAAGATATTTACGCTACATTTGAAAAATGCTAACTTTAGGTTTGGTTTGACGATTTTACGTTTTGCACCGCGTTCTCATGGATATTCAAATAATATGTTGATTGATTTATTTTAAATGGTACAAAATATATTTATAAGCATAGTATAATTCGGCCGAAGCTTGAAAGTATTTTAAAAAAAAATTCTAGTATATTTTAAAGTAAAACGAGTAGTAGATGTTTCAATTTTCATCTTCATCGTCCACGGTCTCTTTTTCTCGGTCTAATATCGAATATCTGGACAGAAACCTTAATTTTATGAAATCATGCAATTTAAACATTTAATCATATAAAATATATCATTTAAGAATTTAAAATCAGTTAAATAAAAAATTTAAATAATTTGCAAGCATACGGTTTACGTGGACTTTTTTTTTTGGACGTTACATAACCTTGAAAAGAAAACACAAACTGCTTATTCTATGTCGCGATAAGTGCTACAACAAAGTTCTTCCAAAACCAATGTATTCATTTTGAGCTCGAGTTTTAAATCGACAGTGGTGAACACATATTCAATATTTCGTGCTTCATTCCTCATGAGAGGAAAGTGGAGTTCTAGGTAGAGAACCATCCACAGTATCGAAAGGAGTTCGATTGTATCGGAGTTAAAGAGATGTGGTCCCTCGTCAAACAAAATCTATTAAATATGTTCCATCATCAAGATGTCATCAGAAAAAAGAGAGTTTTAATTTGATTAAGTCCTTGTATGATTGTAATATTTTATTTTCTTTCAATGAGTTTGCTTGATATTTGGGTATGGTTTCGTAGACATAGGTTTTTTGAACTACGTTGAAATCATAATGTCATAGTGTTCTTTATTTTATTGTAATAACCATTTATAAAGAACAAGTCAGTAATACCGTAAAATAACTCATTTTCATAATAAATAAATGATAGCATGTTATATATTGAAATTAATTTTAATCAGTAGAAATGCAATGAGTACAAGTTGGTAAAAGAACTAAATAATATAAATTAGTAGACTAAGACGGTAATTAATCAACAGCGAGATAAGATTAAAAAAAATGTTATTCCTATTTATGTTCACTCCTTCAACCCCAGCATGAGGTGCACACCTTTTTCAATATATAAAAACTGCAAAATCACAAGGCACCATAAGGCCAAAATATTCCATTTTCTCCGTCATTTCTCATCACGAGACACAAGTATTGAGTGAAATCTGATAGCTTTATATTTCAAACAAGAATGTTCGTTGGATATGCAACTCGGGTGTTTACAGTTGCATCAACTAGAAAATCTAGAGGTGGTAATAACAAAATAAAAATAAAATCTAGAAGTTGTGTGCCAAGTGATTCATCGAGCCATTCTTGGTCATCGCCATGCGTCCCTTATCAGGCAGAAATAACATCCTCGTCCATACAGCTGAGCAGAGGCTGATAACCTGAAAATATTTCTAAAATTCCACATTTCCCATCACATTCCCTAGACTCACAGAGAATATGGAATGCTAAAACGTTATTGCTATATTATTTTATTGCAAACCTATAATCAAGATCCAACTGTAACCAGTAACCACAAGCAGCGCATCATTGAAACAGCAGTGGACTATATCTAAACCTACTCACTAAGATGGGATGACTTGCTATATTGGACAATTAGTCGGCTACAACAGACGATTCATTTGTAATTACTCTCGTATAATTGTAGAATTGTAAAAATGTCAGGGGTACAAACAAAAGCGCACAACTACTAGTTGGTCACATTTAAGGGAAAATATCGAAGTGTGTAATATGGTTCCATCTATCCTTCTCTCGACCTTCTTCCCCTCTTCTCCTGCTATGCTTTTCCTTCTAAATTCTTTTCTTCTCTCCATTTCTGTTCCATTCTTTAAAATATTCTGGCTTTAGAAGAGTGTGATTATGATCTGATATCGTGAATCCTACAATGGTGGCACAAGTTTGAATTATAACTGATGGAATAAAGTACCTTGAATGTGAGTTTCAGGCATCATATGCAGACTTGGGATCAGGTGCTGTGGTGATTGTTTCAAGTTTTTTGTTGTACTGTGAATGGTGTCTCGCATGACACTTTTGCAAGTGTAGCATCTAATTTCTCTCCAATTAAAGTGATCCATGCCTGAAATTCATCAAGGATGAGACATAAAATGCCATCAGTTCACAGATTGAAACTAAGGAAGAAAACAAAGGCAAGTTGTATGAATCAAAGCAATAAATTCCTGGGAAAGAGATGCATTCAAATATACAAAAAATTTGGAAGGAAATATAGATTAAAATACTTAATGTGGCAATCAACAGAAATAGGCGTTTATTACAAGAAAGAAACCTGGTCTGATGTAGTGAATCCCCGGATTGTGTCACCTCCAACTACTGCAAGTCCTCTGTCTCCGAGAGGTTGCAAGATAACCGCCTAACAGCATAACAATTTTTCAAGACATTATTTCCGTAAAACTGGATCTTATACAGGAAAGAATATTGTGCTCATCCACGAACTAATGTAATGGATTACATAATAATGAAGTTAATATTGACTGTGCAAGCATTCTGAATAGACAACCTAGCGAACAGTAGGGAAAAAAACTTGGGGATGGTTTACAGAAGATGGGAGACTGGTCAAGGGAGAGGCAGGGTGGTCGGCCCCTTCATGCACAATATTTCAACAATATATAACATCCCATGTTAAAAATCCTGGCCCCCCTCTCTATGGTTTCTTGGATAAAACACACACAAGCATCGGTACAAAATTGATAGGGCACAGAAATGGGTTGTGCTTTACTGCTGAATAATCATTTTATAAAGGTTGATTATTTGCTAAAACCATATAAAGAGTTGATTATTTGTTAAGACCATATTAAAAGTTGATACTAAATAACACATATTTATTGACTTTATAGAAGGGCTGATGGGTTTCTACTTAAAAACATTGTCACCTGCGTGTTTGAAGGTAGAAACGGAAGCTCAGATTTCCCAGGATATAGAGATAAGTTGGCCAAGTAACTTTCTGAAATGTACAATAAATGTGTCATTTCAAAACTAAATCAACCAAAACCTGTAGAAAGCTAAGGTGTTTAAATGTAAAGATCTCACGTGTTCCAGATCTCACAGCAGCACTATAAAGTGATCCTTGCATCAATATCTCCGCATCTACAACTATGGCTTCACTTCCATTTGCGTAATTTCTTTCAGCAAACCCTATTTGCAAAATGAAGATGCCATCATATATGACAACTAATGACCTGCAGCATGTAACATCTGATAGAGAATCCCACGCCCTGATAATGATGTAAGAAGCTATCACATCAATCTTATTTTCTGAAAATGGCAAACAATAATTATTTCAGCTCTAAGGTAAACTTAACTGTTTATGATTAGATTCTATTTTACATCTATGAAAGATGAAATATATCATCTCTATGTCTTAATAGTAATCTAATTTTCAATGTTCCATAGGTTCTTAGTTAACTGAGGCAAACATATTTTCCTATCAAAGAATGTAAACATAAAGATGATAATTCTCACAATTTATGTACAATTAAAAAATACAAATGTTTCATATAGCAATATAAGATGTAAACCATCAGAAAACTTTAGCAAAAATCAAGAAAACAAAGTGTGATGACAGAGAATACGGCTTTTTGACGTATAAATTGTAAAGTTCAAAAGTATCAAACTGCTTATCAACTTCAAATTTTGGTTCTCCAAGAAAACCAAATATGTTAATATAGTTAATAGCCAAGAATCAGATCGGCAGCGCAAAACTTATGTACTCTATATCCAATCTAGTTCAGCAACAAAACATCACTTTGCTGGCATGTTTTTAATGAATTGATAGAGTAAAGTAGAAAACTATTAAGTACAATTTTAAAAATAAATAATAATAATAATACTAATAATAAAGTACTAACATCGTAAAAACAGAAGACGTAGTTTTTGAGGAAAAAATTTCCTTTGAAGAGCAAAATGATGGAATGATGTTTCAAAGAGGGCACGGAATGGTAAATAATGCTTGAAATACTTTTTTGTTTTTTTTATAAATCACAATATTTTCAAATCCAACCATCTTTAAAAGAAAAGATTCCAACGAGTTAAATGAAATCCCATCAAATTCAAATTCCATTTTGCCAAACTAATATACTGGTAATTTGTTCCAGATTTCCTCAAGTCCCACCAAATCCTAGGTTGCCAAACAAAGGATAAGTATTTTAACTGTTTATCAACTAAATATCAATTAAAGTGCTCTTAGGTTTCCAAACAGATAGATCACCAAGTATCTGGCAAAAATTAATCAAGCAAAACTTTCATTAAACATTTACTTAAAAAGGCTGAAAGTTGTTACAGAACATATCCTTGTGGAAGTTTACTAGTTGCTTAAAGATCAATACCAGAGTAACTCAGAAACAACAGAATCAGGAAGGTGATTCGACATTCTTCGGCACTCTACCCCATCAGGATTTACCTAAAATCGAAATATCATGACAGAAATGTGCTTCATTCATTCAAACTTAAAACTGAAAGACAAATCCTGATAAAAGTGTATAAACAACATCATGCATAAAATGTTTCCTTACCACAGCTATATATTTTGGACGAATTGAGAGCCATACGAGACCATTCAAAATACTGGTCACGGCCAAACCTAGTGCCAGAAGATCTGCTCTAGATTGCGAACTGCAAGATACAGAAAAAACGGCTACAAGCCATATCTACAACATTCATACTTAATCTGTAATAGATGATTCAGAGATGTAGGTGTCAAACTTTGTACTGTATGTCAAATTTTACATTACTGCAGGTACTCGAGAGGGAAATTCGCCACCATCTATTTCTTTACAACCTTGGTTCTTCCATATACCCATCTTTTTTTTAATATTCATTTTGCATATACTTGTTTCTGAAATTTAAGTTGAAAATATATCAGCATTTAGTAAAATCCCATGCACATTTTCCTGAGTACGATTGGAAATACCATGCTCATTCTATGATAAATTCTGACCATTAGAAACTGTCTTAAACCTCTGCAAACGTCATTAGTAAAAAGCATTTAATTTCCAAAAGAAAAGCTGAAATTTTCAAATTGAAGAACTTGTCATGTACTCCTTATCACTTGGTGGGAACTAAAACCTTTTAGGAGGCACTAGGCAGAAACTTAGGCAATAGCTGGGTGCATTATTTCAAAGTGTTTCCATTCTCCCAAAACAAAATCAAACATATACCTAAATACATTTTTTTAAACATTTTCCTGAAACATGCATGCCATGCTGATATTAACATAAATTTTTCGGAAATATTTCATATAATATTTCTGGCGTGGCTGGACTTGCTCTCCCCAAATGATGACGGGTTCATGCCTTCAAAGTCTAACTTAATTGATTTACAAAAATATTCCCCAAGTACACCTAATTTTGGCCGCAAATCCTAGCTCTAATCCTATTCCCATTAACAAGTTTGTGAATCTCATCCTTGACCTCAACCATCAGGCTCAATCTTATTCATCTTAAAATATCACTAATCAAATCCCACAACTGCGCCAATTCCCAACAAAACTAAGAAGAAAAACACTTACTACCTTCCCACTACACTTCTTAGAAAGAAATAATAGCCGAAAGCTAAGTATACTTAATCTGATGAGTTAATGTACTACCTGCTGGCATCAGCAACAGGAGCAATGTCAGATACAGTTCGATTAAAAAGAACGGCCAATATAGATACGCCACCAACGTATATCGGCAAGCTCCGCACAAGGTCGTCGTTTTTTGACACCCAGTCGGCACCCATTCCCTCTTTGGCTTCGGCCTCTATACCCACCCTGCTGCTTTTTTACAAAAGAATTGCGATAAAATTTCAAAAATCATTCTATTAGCTCAAATTTGGAAACAAATAAATAGCGGAAATGTACCTGTGGACTGAGGGAAGCCATGGTTGAGCGGCGGCGAGCTGTGAAAACGGCGTCGTAGTAGGTTCGCCGGAGTAACCGAACGGAAGAGAATCCCGCTTCCATTAGAGAGATTATATATACGCCACTTGTATTTCTTTGGCCGAATGGTTTATCTAGTCTGAGGTCGAGTTGGTTAAAAGCTTAATTAGCCTAACATTGTATCTTAAATATTTTGATCGGGGCTTTTTTTTTTTATTTTGTAGTCCCTTGAAGTCTTGATTTTCTTTTCAATTCACCCACGTCTTGTAGGACAGATGATGTCTTGATCAGGACAGACGAGTCAGGAAACAACTAATTTTTATTAAAGGATTTGCACACCGTGCTGTGTAAGTTTTTTTAATATTGTGGACTAACATAAATTTACAATTATCGAAAACAAGTATATTGAGTATTGTAATTTAAAAAAAAAAAAATGTTTTTGAAATTTAAAATATAACAAAAAGTTTGCTGTAATTTAAAAAAATAATTAAAAAATGTTTTGAATTTAAAAAAAATTAAAAAAAGAATTTGCACATGAGGGCAAATTGGAAACAAATAAACCATGGAGATCAAATTTTTGTCTTATAACGATTCTAATATATATAGATATCATGTTTGAGCTTTGAGGGTACGATTTTGCCTTTAAATACGTATGATTTTGCTTTAAAATGTATGGATTTGAAGGTATTGAAGAAGCACAACATAGATGGATTCGAGGGCTAGTCCGTAAAGTGAATGGATCATTGATAGCTGTTAATACAATGGGTAAGTTATACATGATATCGAATAGTGAAGAGATTAAGCCAAAGACATGTGTTTTTTGCAATACGTTTGAAAGATGATGATGATGATTCAACAGTACATGTGATTCAAACTGACGATAATTTTATATGCGTTGATGTCCTGATATAGTTATTTGGTATTGGTGTTGGTGTTGGTGACGTGTGGTTCAGTCACATATAGTACCGATATTATTGTCAAAATATCGTTATCAAATATTGGGTATACACAAATATAATATTAATTAAGCTAAAATACTACATAAATTTTATTATAATGTGAATATCACGAAAAAACTGAAAAAATAAGTCATGGATGAGCTAAAGAACGAACACCAATAAATCAAACATTTGTTCATGGTGCATTGGGTATTATTGATACCACAATTAAACTATTTTGTATCCCAAATGAAGACATGAATACTGCATAGTAGCATCATTCGTACTGCTTATAACATAAAAGAACGAAGACCAATAACTCATATATGTGTTCAGATACCGTGAATTGGATAGATGAGATCTTATCTCTGTAGGCAGTATTATAACTTCATTTCAATGGGTAAGATCTTGCCACACATACAATTTCAAAAAAAAAAAGTGGGTCCTATATATGCATGAGTAAATCTTGGTCATTCATCTTATCATGGGGACAATGCACATATGGGTAGGATGAAACAAACCCGTGAATTGGGTAGTTTTGATACCAAAATTTATTTATTTTGTACCCAAAATAAAGACACGAGTACCACATAGTATGACCATCTGTACATCACGATCTTGGTTCGTTCTCACATGTTTATTAGTAGTTGCATTGTTACGTAGTACAATTATGGCAAAATGTGGTACAATTAAGCCTATTTGCAGTACCGATATAGTTAAAAATTTGGTATCATCTATATGTATAAACATCATGGTTTTTGCTTGTTCATATATGTTAGTACCAGTTATATTGTTATATAGTGCTATTGTGAGAAAATATGGTAAAATTAGGCCTATTTTCAATATTTACAGTTTGGTATCCTTTACATATACCAAACATATATGTAACATCATGATCTTGGTTTGTTCACATATGTTGGTAGCAGTTGCATTGTCACACAGTACTATTATAGAAAGACAAAAACTTGTGTGAGACGGTCTTACGAGTCGTATTTGTGAGACAGATCTTTTATTTGGGTAATCCATGAAAAAGTATTACTTTTTAAGCTAAGAATATTAATTTTTATTGTGAATATGTGTAGGGTTGACCCGTCTCACATATTAAGATCCGTGAGACGATCACACATGAGACCCACTCTTATAGAAAAATGTGGTACAATAAGACCTATTCTAATAATCAATATAGTTAAAATTTGGTATTGTCTATATATATTGGTAACATCATGGTCCGTTCACATAAGTTCAATATCAATTGCATTGTACGTAGTAATGTTGTGACAAAATGTGGTACAATTAGGCTTATTTGCGGTACCAATATAGTTAATAGACAGAGAAACTCGTCATCAACCATAATATCATATCGATTCAACCAAATATCTAAACAATTCAACCAAAAAAATAATATTAATTCCAGTAATATAAAGCATCTATTCAACAAAAGACAAAAACTTGTGTGAGACGGTCTTACGGGTCATATTTGTGAGACGGATCCCTTATTTGGGTTATCCATGAAAAATTATTATTTTTTATGCCAAGAGTACTACTTTTTATTGTGAATATGGGTAGAGTTGACCCGTCTCACAAATTAAGATCCGTGAGACGGTCTCACATGAGACTCACTCTCAACAAAAATACAGTAGAAATTCCACCAATTCCACCTAAACTTGCCTCATATCAGAATTTTATCTCTCCAAATCCATTTTCAATAACCCATATTCGTCACTTAGAATGGTTGCAGAATGTGTGCCTTCATGCTGTTTATTTTTCAATAATTCTGATAGTTTCATTTAAAAGGGTCGTCACGGAAGGGCCACAAGAAGTTTGGCTCAGCACTTTAGAAGACGAAACCCTCTGTTGGAAATGAGAGATATCTCCAAAGCCTCTTAAACTTGTCGGACCTATGATATAATTCTTCTACTGTCGATGGTAAAAGAGATTCGTCGGAGTTGCATGCCAAAAGAAAGTGAAGGACTGAGTGCTCGTCGCTTTTCTAGAAGCTATAGTTTGTGATAATGGTGCAACTCAATTTTTTTTTTTTTAAAATCATAAAACTGCTCAAGCACCACGTTTCGATTACTCTATCCAGCAGAAATAATTATTGCACTTAACAATCTCTTTCTTAATAATTGCACTTCTTCGAATTAATGAAAATCGAACTCATGACCTTAGCTCTGATATCAATTGTAGGACCAAGTGCTTATCGCTTTACCAAGAGCTATATCTGGCGGTAACAGTTCAATTAAATCATTTTAAACTTAACAACAGCTAAATATCACATTTTACTTGCTCTACTCAATAAAGATAATCATTGCACTCAATAAAAAGAATAGATGGAGAAGAGAACATAGACGTTGATGGTAAGAGTGGAAGGAAAACGATGATTTTGGGTGGTTAATTAGTGTAAAATGTAAAATGGTTAATAAAAAAATAAAAACTTAAGGGCTTAATGTACCGTTTAACCTCGACGAATGAGCTCTCGAATCTATCTATGTTTGAGTGTGTCTTATGTGAGACCGTCTCATGGATCTTAATATGTGAGACGGGTCAACCCTATCAATGTTTACACTAAAAAGTAATACTCTTAGCATAAAAAGTAATATTTTTTCATGGATGGCCCAAATAAAAAATCCGTCCCACAAAATAAGACATGTAAGACCGTCTCACACAAGTTTTTACCTCTATGTTTTGCTTCTACAATTTATTCAAATCAATACATAGCAAAATCAAACAATCGAGCTCAAACATGACATATACAGAAAATTAGAGAAATCGAAGAGAATAGAAACTCAACTTATTAAAAGACAAATCATTAATATTGAGCTAAAATTTTAAAAAAATAAAAATTTTAGATCGAGATGACGCACCAAATGCATATTATTGTCAAATCCTCAACAACCAACCTTCAAAAAAAAATTCAAAATAAAAATGTCTATGTTGAAAATGTGAAAAATATTTGTGTTGAAAATTATAATGTTGAATGTGAAAATTAGGTGTTGAATATTGAAAATTAGTGTGTAATGATGTATGTAATGATAAATTTATTTTTGATTATTTGTAAAGAAATTCTATAAATAGGCTCACCATTTGTGAAGAAATCACAATTGAGTAGAGAGAAAAATTTTATAAAGTGTGTAGTTTGGTAAATTTTGAGAGATTTTTACTTTTTACCATAAATTTTTACTTTTTCATAACATGTTATCAGCACGAAGCTCTAAAAGTCCTCCATATTTTTTCAAGCTCCAAAACAGAAGAAAAAAGTAACAAAAATAATAATATTTATTTTACTGTTATTTATTTATTGTGTATATATCTAATATATAATATAATGTAATTATATAATAAAGATTAGAAATAATAAAAATAAATTTTTCAAAAACTTGTTATAAATCATGGGAGGATGTTAAGACGACATCTCACACTCTCGGTAAGTGATACGACAAGTATAAAAGCCTATAAGGTTTTTAAACAAAATAATTTATGATACCTCATTATAATAATATGATATGATATACATAATTAGTTGAACATGACTGTAAGTTTAAAAAAATCAATTCAGAACTCTCTATTATCTTGCAACTAGAGTTTACAAGCCTTATATAGAGAAACCTATGTAACAAACGTAGATAACATCTCCCTAAACGATATAACCACTTCCTAAATAATAGGAATGATTGTTACAGAGATCTTAGACTAAATCTACACATAGAACTGTAACAAATAAAGAGAAACACATGTAAATAATGTAAATAATTAAAATAAATAAATTATCTCGTCTCATTTAATTAAAATAAACATGTAAATAATTTTAACTTTAAAATAACGGCGGAAGCAAATATTGTTTTCAACCAACAATTAAAAAAATAATCCAACGTAAACATAAATTTAAAAATAATCCAACGTATTAAAACTGAGTTTGAATAATAAAATGTGCGTAAACTAAATCATGAGGTCCTCGGGTTTACTACTGCTGTCCCAAGATCGCTCACTGGTCTCCGCCCGCGGTCTCGACCTCATCAATACCTACAACAATCAAGTCTAGTGAGTCTAAAGACTCAACATGTATATATCATGAATAACAAGTAATATATATATATATATATATATATATATATATATCATAAAATCGCATGCAACTTAAAAAATAAAGTATCGTAAAGCGTACGGTGAAAATCGTATCATGAATAATTATAACTACGTGCATATCTGAAATTTCATACGTAAAAGCTTTGCTCAATAGAGCTTTGTCATAACATATCATAATTTTTCTGGTAGAGATAATGTTTCTAAGCAAGTGGCACATAACATAGCGTAAGCGCCTGATCAGACTAAACCACAGTATACTGGGCGGTAGAGATCAATCACAGTCCTTGGACTAGATGTCCGTACCCATACATAATCGTAAACTGAGAACTCCTCGGTTGCGCCTACCGACTTCCAAACCCA
This sequence comes from Primulina eburnea, assembly GCF_022965805.1. NCBI lineage: Eukaryota > Viridiplantae > Streptophyta > Magnoliopsida > Lamiales > Gesneriaceae > Primulina > Primulina eburnea. The sequence continues at coordinate 24,734,464 of NC_133118.1, forward strand.
TAAGCATAAGGTGGCCACAAGACATATAGCATATATATCAAAAATAAACATTTTATATTTTTATGCACGTAATATAATTATAACCTTATTTTTACCGGATGAGTTGAATCGTTCCCAAACTTGCTGCGACTTACTTCTAATATGTGACACATGTAATAAATCTTAACTTGACAAAAATTTAACAATAGAACCAAAAAGAGACGATTCAGACCAACAACTTGATTTTTAACCATGGCTTCGTACCAACCCGAACCAACATTAAACAGACGTTTAACCATGATTAAAAATACCCCAAACATACTGTAAAATATGCATAATAATTGTAAAACACGAAAATAGGTGAAAGGAATCCAAAAACATAAAACACTCTTTCGAGAGTCATTTTGGCACATTTCACCGTAAATTCTCGTACGACCTCTAAACTCGACCAAATCACAAACGGCCAAAAACATGACCTTCCTAACTCATTTAGGTACTGTCCAGTCCAAGGCCATGGGCTAAAAGCCAACCAAGAACTCAAACCACACCAAAAACCGAAGGTGAAAGTTGCTGTCAAAAAAACCAGCAGTGGCAACTTGGGTGTTTGTGATGTAAACTCTAAAATAATTACCATGGGCTTGAACCACCGCCCAAGGAGTCTTACCGACATCCTAAGGCATGGCTTGGACCGTGGCTAAGGGCTAAAAGTCAACCACAAACCAAGCAAACAATTAGGACACTCACAGCTCCCTACCGAGAGCCTCACTTGCTGTGTAGTGTGCTGTAATGAATTATTTTACTGCCTTGTCTCGCTCCAAGGGCCATTTTATCAACCACGGCTCGATCTAGACATGATAAAGTGTGGTATGAACCATGGTTATGGGCTGGGAGCCAACCATCATCCATACAACACACCAAAACCGAAGTATACTCACACAGCAAAAGAAGATAGCCGAATTGAACTTGTATTGTTTTGGTAAAATTTTTATGGATCTGTGAACCCAGCTTTAAAAAAATGATTTGATCACATCCTAGACATATTAAGGAAGGGTTCGAACCATGGCTACGGTCCTAGGACAGCCAAGGTTCGAACTCCCCACTTAAACAACTCAATGACAGCAACCAAGGTTCATTTCTGCACATAAGAAGAACTTGTTGTCATTTCTTTGTTCTTGGGTGTATGGACCGAAACAATTGTGCCAAAAACACTCTAACACATTCTACTTAACGCCTAGAAGCATCCATGGAAGCCTGGAACCGAATATCATCTTGTACCCAACAAAATTACAGTAGCCGTGAAGCACCATAAAAAAACGAAAAGTTGTACAGCTTTCTTTCAAATGTTTTGCTGTCAAATTGTGTTGTGTCACTTCATATATGAACATATACTGATTTAAAATATCTACTATGACTTGATTGAAGAGCAAAGGAGTAATATATACACGCCTGGAATTTGTTTTGACAAAAACAAATCAAAACGACAATACGACGCGACGGAACGAAGTTGTTTTCTCTTCTTTGATTCAGCTGCTGATCTCGATTTTTAAGCTGCTGTTTACTCTAATATTTTCGAATGGTGAGGGTGTGGGTTTGCTAGACACTGAATAGTTGTGTTATAAGAGGTGTTAAATGGATATTGAATTGCATTTAGTTGAGAGTTACAAGTGCAGAATTTGAATGGAGTTTGAATTGCTCTTCATCCCCTTGCTGCCGTTGTTTTTCACGATTTTTCTCAGCTGATTCTTTCTGATTTTTCGAGTATCTGATTGTAGGACATGTGGGTAAGGAAGAGGAATGTCATAGGTGGTGTTAAAAGGTCATAATATACATTAAAATGGGAGTTACAAGTGAAGGAGTGGATTAGTTTTGAATTATTCTTCTTCTCCTTCTAGCTGCCGTTGGGTTTTCTTCTTATTCCTACTGTAATTGCACGTTACTTTGGTTAGATAATGGTTTGAGGAAAATGATGTGGATTATGGTATTTGAATTTACTACTACTTAGGGAATAAAAAATGGGGAAATGAATACACCATGAAGTGCAATTAGAGATGGTTTGAATTGAGGGTTACCAAACCTTTGAAATATTTAAGAATGTTGGACCAAAATTATTACTAATTTGCATAATACATTTTTATTTAATCTTGCATTTTAATTGTTTAAGATTTTAAACCTCCCTTATATATATTTTAATGCATTAACAAATTTGTTTAGTTTAGAATCTTGCTTAGAATATTGTATGCCATACGTGACTTCAAATTTAAATATTTAAATGCTATGTTTGATTTCTTGAATATTTTATACCTAGATTTATTCATCCTCATTTGTTTACCCCTTTTAATTTAAGCTTTAATTAAATATTGAATCTAATAGAATTTATTTACTAATTTGACTCACATTAATTTAATAAATCCTAAAACATTCTTTTTCTTCAAATTAAATTATTTCTTGACTTAAATTAAATTTAGGAATATTTGTTTTATTATTAATCTTATCTCAAATCTCCAAACTCCGGTCCGGCCTCGCGTATTTATCCTGAAAAGATAAAACTAAACCTCTACCTTTAAAATAAATAATCATGACTTAAAATTTATTAAAATAATTCAAACACTTCATATTTATATAAAATATTCATTTTTAATTTAAATAGTAGCAATTATGCATGGTTTATACGAAATCTGATTTTTCGGGTTCTACAACTCTACTCCCCTTAAAAGAAATTTTGTCCTCGAAATTAAAACTTACCGAATAACTCAGGATAACGACTCCTCATCTCCGGCTCAGATTCCCACGTAGCTTCCTCCTCCGAATGATTGAGCCACTTGACTTTCACTAGTCTGACCATTTTGTTCCGAAGCTTTTTCTCTTGTCTGTCTAAAATATGCACTGGTATTTCCTCATAAGACAAGTTCGGAGTGAGCTGCAACGGTTCGAAGTTCAAGACATGCGATGGATTCGCCACATACTTCCTCAACATAGAGACATGAAACACATTGTGTACTCCTGCCAGATTCGGCGGAAGAGCAACACAATAAGCTAATGTTCCAACTCTGTCGAGGATCCCAAATTGTCCAATGAATCTCGGACTGAGCTTTCCTTTCTTTCCGAACCGCATGACACATTTCATCGGTGCAATCTTCACGAAAACATGGTCACCAACAGCAAACTCCAGATCTCTCCTTCTCTAATTCGCATAACTTTTCTGTCTACTCTGAGCGGTCCTCATCCTGTCACGGATCTTGAATAATACATCAGCAGCCTGCTGCACAATTTCCGGACCCAACTCTGATCTCTCCCCTACTTCATCCCAATGAATAGGAGATCTACACTTGCGACCGTACAATGCTTCGTATGGAGCCATACCGATAGACGACTGAAAACTGTTGTTATAGGTAAACTCCACCAACGGTAGCTTTGATTCCCAACTCCCGAAGAAATCGAGAACACATGCACGAAGAAGATCCTCCAAAATCTGGATAACTCTCTCGGACTGACCATCTGTCTGTGGGTGAAAAGCTGTGTTAAACAACAACTTCGTACCCATAGCTGAATGTAGACTTTTTTAAAATGAGGAAGTGAATCTAGGATCTCGGTCAGACACTATAGAAACGGGAATACCATGAAGTCTAACGATCTCCCAGATATATAACTCTGCATACTGGATCATGGAGAAAGTAGTCTTAATAGGCAAGAAATGAGCTGATTTCGTAAAACGATCAACAATAACCCATATAGCATTCGACCCTCTAACTGACTTCGGCAAACCGACAACAAAGTCTATGGTGACATTCTCCCACTTCCACTCGAGAATAGGAAGTGGCTTGAGCAAACCTGCTGGTCTCTGATGTTCCGCTTTCACTAGCTGACACGTCAGACACTCGGATACAAATCGTCTGATATCCCTCTTCATTCCTGGCCACCAATATAATAACTGCAGGTCTTTGTACATCTTCGTACTCCCTGGATGTATGGAGTACGGCGACATATGGGCCTCAGATAAGATATCTGATCGAATAGAATCGCTGCTAGGAACTCATATTCTGTCTCGATATCTCACAATACCGTCTCTAACTGTGTACAAAATACTGTTCTTGGCCTCATCTCTCTGTCTCCACTTTGCCAACTGCTCGTCTGCTAACTGTCCACTGCAAATACGGTCTAGAAGAGAAGACTGAATCGTCAAAGTAGATAGACGAGGAACTCTACCTCGAGAATACGTCTCTAGATGAAACCTCTGCATCTCAAACTGAAGGGGTCTCGAAATCACCAAATGAGCCATCCCTGCTACCTTCCTGCTCAACGCATCCACAACTACATTAGCTTTGCCAGGATGATAGCTAATGTCACAGTCATAGTCCTTCACTAACTCCAACCAACGCCTCTGCCGCATATTCAACTCTTTCTGTGTAAAGAAGTATTTGAGACTTTTGTGGTCGGTGAAGATTTGACACTTCTCTCCGTACAAATAGTGCCTCCAAATCTTCAATGCAAATACTACGGCTGCCAACTCTAGATCATGGATAGGATAATTCTTCTCATGAATCTTCAACTGACGAGAAGCATATGCTATCACCTTCCCATGCTGCATCACTACCGCGCCTAACCCGAGTTTTGAAGCATCGGTATACAGAAAAAAATCTCCGGGTCCTGAAGGCATGGCCAATACCGGCGCCGAAATAAGAGCTTGATTCAATGTATCGAAGCTCTTCTGACATTCCTCGCTCCACACGTACTTAACATTCTTCTTCGTCAATGATGTGAGTGGAACTGCGATGGAGGAGAATCCCCGAATAAACTTCGATAGTATCCTGCTAGTCCAAGGAAACTACGGATCTCTGATGCATTTTGCGGCACAACCCAATCTCTGACTGCTGCAACTTTTTCCGGGTCTGCCTCAATGCCACTGCTAGACACGACGTGGCCTAAGAACGCCACCTTCTCTAACCAAAACTCGCACTTGCTGAACTTCGCGAATAGCTTGTGTTTTTGTAGGGTCTGAAATACTGTGGTCAGATGTCTGCTGCGATCCTCTTCATTCTTTGAGTAGACAAGGATGTCGTCTATGAATACTATCACAAACTGATCAAGATACGGCTGAAATACGTGATTCATGAGATCCATGAAGATCGCTGGCGCATTCGTCAAACCGAACGGCATCACCAGAAACTCGAAGTGGCCATATCGAGTCCTGAAAGCAGTCTTGCAAACATCGGCGTCTTTCACCCGTAACTGATGATACCCAGAACGCAGATCAATCTTAGAGAATACGGAAGCTCCCTGCAACTGATCAAATAAATCTTCAATCCTCGGGAGTGGGTATTTGTTCTTCACTGTAACTTTGTTCAACTCCCGGTAATCAATGCAGAGCCTCATCGACCCATCCTTCTTCTTCACAAATAAGACTGGTGCGCCCCATGGAGAAAAACTCGGGCGAATGAACTCCTTGTCAAGAAGTTCTTGAATCTGTTTCTTGAGTTCTGACATCTCCGTCGGTGCTAATCGGTATGGTGCTTTGGAGATCGGAGTAGTACCGGGCATAAGCTCAATAGAGAATTCTATCTCTCTCACAGGTGGTAAACCAGAGACGTCGTCGGGAAAAATGTCTAGAAAATCCCGGACAATAGGAACGTCGGATGCTGACTGCTTGGGCTTATCGGGAACAGATACAAGAGTAGCTAAAAATGCTCGGCATCCTCGATGCATGAGTTTCCTAGCCTGGACGCAAGATATCATACGCGGTAAATTAAAATACCTATCTGGCTCGAATAATTCCATCCCAGGTGGTCGGACGAGAACAGATCTTTGCTGGAAGTCAATCAAAATTCGGTTCCTCAGTAGCCAGTCCATCCCTAGAATGATATCAAATTCTGGCATCGGCAGAACTATCAGATCCGCATACACAAGATAACCGTGAAGTTCAAGGTCTATAACCCGGATCACATTAGTAGCTGTCATCTCCTCTCCCGAAGGCAATGCTACTGAATATGCTATGTCTAGCCCAATTGATTTGATCTTTAGAGAATTTGCAAAAGTTTCTGAAATGAACGAATGGGTAGCCCCTGAATCTATCAAGGCTTTCGTAGCTGAACCGGCTATAAAGATTCTCCCTGAAAGATTGGAATATTATGCTAAACCCAATAGTTTTACAAGAGCTATGCTTATAGGCATGCAAAGGTCAAATTTCTTCTAACCTAAATTCCTGTAGCTAACACTGATTAGAACATGCAATCCTATCATAAATTCTAAGTTCCAAAATCTTAACCCCAAACATTAAACTTCAAATAAAACTTAAAGATTTAGGATACCTGTCATCAGCATCGTCTCTGGGTTAGTCTCCGCAACATGGAGAGCAAAAACTCTGCCTTGGGTAGGCAGATTCTTCTGTGGGCAATTCTTCAATATGTGGTCAGTACTACCACATTTGTAACACTTTCCCGAACCATACATACAAGGCCCAGCATGACTGATGTGAGCACCTGGCACAGACTGGATACTCCACTGTCCTCGAGACTGATCGTCCCTGTTGTTGCTGCTGCGGCCCTATGTTCCTGGGTGGACCGTGGAAAGGTCTCTTATTCTGATGTTGCGGCTGAGGGGGACGGTGTGGTGCCTGAAATGGTCGCTTACCCTGGCGATCGCGCTCAATATCATTATGGTCTTGCTCTGCCGCTAGAGCTCTGGAAACAGCCACATCATAAGTAGTAGGGCCAGCCACCCTAACATCACGGCGTAAGATCGGTCGCAGACCATTCAGAAAATGCCTCAATTTGGCTTCAACATCATTAGCAATCAGGGGTACAAAATGACATCCCCTCTCGAACTTACGGATGAACTCCGTAACTGTCAAATCTCCCTGCCTCAGGGTCATGAACTCCGTGGTCAATCTGGAACGCACCTCTTCAGTAAAATATTTAGAGTAGAATACCTCGGTGAAGCGCTCCCAGCTCAAAGTGGTCAAATCCAAAGCCACTGATGCTCCTTCCCACCATAGGCGAGCATCTCCTCCGAACAGGTAGGTCGCACATCGAACCCTATCTCCGTCTTCAAGCCCCATAAACTCAAAAATAACCTCAAGGGACTTAATCCAACCCTCGGCTGCCATAGGATCGGATGTCCCTAAGAATTCCTTTGGTCGCATCTTCATGAACCGCTCATAATAGCCTCCGGTCCCGGCTGTCTCGCTCCCACTGCATTGTTCCCCGCAAACTGTGCGAAGAACTGAGTCATCCCTGCTAGCATCTGGGCATTCATGTCTGGTGGAGGGGGTGGTGGTAAATCTCTCTCCTCGTTCTCCCCTTGTCTCTGACTCTCACCGTCCTCATGACGGCGCTCATCATCACCTCTTGGGCGTCCAACACGGCGTCTAGGAGGCATGTTGTTCCATAATTATAACCCATACGTAACCAACATGCATAATTCCATTATTTCTATAAATTCAAATAAATGATGCATAATCGTAATCTTGACATAAAATCTTTCATGCAATCATGATGTAAAAATATTTCGAGCTTTAAAATAAATGCGTCATCGTAAAACTTACAGACCGAAGACGTGACTTCATGAGCTTCTCGAGAGCAGTAATAGTACAACTCTTTACAAGATCATAGGCTCTGATACCAACTGTAAAAGCCCGTATTTCGTATTCATAATTTTGCGGAATTATTAAAAATTTTCTAACTAAATAAATTATCTCGTCTCATTTAATTAAAATAAACATGTAAATAATTTTAACTTTAAAATAACAGCGGAAGCAAATATTGTTTTCAATTAACAATTAAAAAAATAATCCAACGTAAACATCAATTTAAAAATAATCCAACGTATTAAAACTGAGTTTGAATAATAAAAGGTGCGTAAACTAAATCATGAGGTCCTCGGGTTTACTACTGCTGTCCCAAGATCGCTCACTGGTCTCTGCCCGCGGTCTCGACCTCATCAATACCTACAACAATCAAGTCTAGTGAGTCTAAAGACTCAACATGTATATATCATGAATAACAAGTAATATATATATATATCATAAAATCGTATGCAACGTAAAAAATAAAATATCGTAAAGCGTACGGTGAAAATCGTATCATGAATAATTATAACTACGTGCATATCTGAAATTTCATACGTAAAAGCTTTGCTCAATAGAGCTTTGTCATAATATATCATAATTTTTCTGGTAGAGATAATGTTTCTAAGCAAGTGGCCCATAACATAGCGTAAGCGCCTGATCAGACTAAGCCACAGTATACTAGGCGGTAGAGATCAATCACAGCCCTTGGACTGGATGTCCGTACCCATACATAATCGTAAACCGGTCGTAAGTCACCGGGTGGAGAGGTCCTCGGTTACGCCTACCGACTTCCAAACCCATAAGCATAAGGTGGCCACAAGACATATAGCATATATCTCAAAAATAAACATTTTATATTTTTATGCACGTAATATAATTATAACCTTATTTTTACCGGATGAGTTGAATCGTTCCCAAGCTTGCTGCGACTTACTTATAATATGTGACACATGCAATAAATCTTAACTTGACAAAAATTTAAGAATAAAACCAAAAAGAGACGATTCGGACCAACAACTTGATTTTTAACCATGGCTTCGTACCAACCCGAACCAACATTAAACCGACGTTTAACCATGATTAAAAATACCCCAAACATACTGTAAAATATGCATAATAATTGTAAAACACGAAAATAGGTGAAAGGAATCCAAAAACATAAAACACTCTTTCGAGAGTCATTTTGGCACATTTCACCGTAAATTCTCGTACGACCTCTAAACTCGACCAAATCACAAACGGCCAAAAACATGACCTTCCTAACTCATTGAGGTACTGTCCCGTCCAAGGCCATGGGCTAAAAGCCAACCAAGAGCTCAAACCACACCAAAAACCGAAGATGAAAGTTGCTGTCAAAAAAACCAGCAGTGGCAACTTGGGTGTTTGTGATGTAAACTCTAAAATAATGACCATGGGCTTGAACCACCGCCCAAGGACTCTTACCGACATCCTAAGGCATGGCTTGGACCATGGCTAAGGGCTAAAAGTCAACCAAAAACCAAGCAAACAATTAGGACACTCACAGCTCCCTACCGAGAGCCTCACTTGCTGTGTAGTGTGCTGTAATGAATTATTTTACTGTCTTGTCTCGCTCCAAGGGCCATTTTATCGACCACGGCTCGATCTAGACATGACAAAGTGTGGTATGAACCATGGTTATGGGCTGGGAGCCAACCATCATTCATACAACACACCAAAACCGAAGTATACTCACACAGCAAAAGAAGATAGCCGAATTGAACTTGTATTGTTTTGGTAAAATTTTTATGGATCTGTGAACCCAGCTTTAAAAAAATAATTTGATCACATCCTAGACATGTTAAGGAAGGGTTCTAACCATGGCTACGGTCCTAGGACAGCCAAGGTTCAAACTCCCCACTTAAACAACTCAATGACAGCAACCAAGGTTCATTTCTGCACATAAGAAGAACTTGCTGTCATTTCTTTGTTCTTGGGTGTATGGACCGAAACAATTGAGCCAAAAACACTCTAACACATTCTACTTAATGCCTAGAAGCAGCCATGGAAGCCTGGAACCGAACATCATCCTGTACCCAACAAAATTACAGTAGCTGTGAAGCACCATAAAAAAAACGAAAAGACTTTCTTTCAAATGTTTTGCTGTCAAATTTTGTTGTGTCACTTGATATATGAACATATACTGATTTAAAATATCTACTATGACTTGATTGAAGAGCAAAGGAGTAATATATACATGCCTGGAATTTGTTTTGACAAAAACAAATCAAAACGACAATACGAAACGACGGAACGAAGTTGTTTTCTCTTCTTTGATTCAGCTGCTGATCTCGATTTTTAAGCTGCTGTTTACTCTGATATTTTCGAATGGTGAGGGTGTGGGTTTGCTAGACACTGAATAGGAGTGTTATAAGAGGTGTTAAATGGATATTGAATTGCATTTAGTTGAGAGTTACAAGTGCAGAATTTGAATGGAGTTTGAATTGCTCTTCATCCCTTTGCTGCCGTTGTTTTTCACGATTTTTCTCAGCTGCTTCTTTCTGATTTTTTGAGTATCTGATTGTAGGACATGTGGGTAAGGAAGAGGAATGTCATAGGTGGTGTTAAAGGGTCATAATATACATTAAAATGGGAGTTACAAGTGAAGGAGTGGATTAGTTTTGAATTATTCTTCTTCTCCTTCTAGCTGCCGTTGGGTTTTCTTCTTATTCCTACTGTAATTGCACGTTACTTTGGTTAGATAATGGTTTGAGGAAAATGATGTGGATTATGGTATTTGAATTTACTACTACTTAGGGAATAAAAAATAGGGAAATGAATACACCATGAAGTGCAATTAGAGATGGTTTGAATTGAGGGTTACCAAACCTTTGAAATATTTTAGAATGTTGGACCAAAATTATTACTAATTTGCATAATACATTTTTATTTAATATTGCATTTTAATTGTTTAAGATTTTAAACCTCCCTTATATATATTTTAATGCATTAACAAATTTGTTTAGTTTAGAATCTTGCTTAGAATATTGTATGCCATACGTGACTTCAAATTTAAATATTTAAATGCTATGTTTGATTTCTTGAATATTTTATACCTAGATTTATTCATCCTCATTTGTTTACCCTTTTTAATTTAAGCTTTAATTAAATATTGAACCTAATAGAATTTATTTACTAATTTGACTCCCATTAATTTAATAAATCCTAAAACATTCTTTTTCTTCAAATTAAATTATTTCTTGACTTAAATTAAATTTAGGAATATTTGTTTTATTATTAATCTTATCTCAAATCTCCAAACTCCGGTCCGGCCTCGCGTATTTATCCTGAAAAGATAAAACTAAATCTCTACCTTTCAAATAAATAATCATGACTTAAAATTTATTAAAATAATTCAAACACTTCATATTTATATAAAATATTCATTTTTAATTTAAATAGTAGCAATTATGCATGGTTTATACGAAATCTGATTTTTCGGGTTCTACACAATATCTGGACGTGTATGTGAGAGATGAATCAGCTTGCCCACTAGCCGTTGATAACTGCCCTTGTCAACCTGTTTGTCATCTGAGTTAATAAACAATTTCAGATTTGCGTCAATTGGAGTATCAACTGGTTTTGAGCCCAACATGCCAGTGTCTTTCAACAAATCGAGAGTGTACTTACGTTGAGATACTGAGATGGAGTCTCTGTTCCTAGCAATCTCCATTCCGAGAAAAAATCTGAGATTACCGAGGTCTTTCATATCAAATTCCTTTGCTAACTCATTTTTAATTCTCTGCATCTCGAGTTTGTCATCCCCGGTTAGAACAATATCATCAACATATACTATTAAAATAGTAATACCGGTTGACTGTCGTTTGTAGAACAGCGTGTGGTCAACTTGAGCCTGCTTGAAACCATGGCTTTGGAAAAATTTCATAAATCTCCCAAATCAAGCTCTGGGTGACTGCTTGAGTCCGTATAAGGACTTCCTCAACCTACACGAATTACCTTGGTTATTGCTTCTGTTGAAACCAGGAGGTAGATCCATGTAAACTTCTTCTTCTAATTCCCCATTTAAAAACGCGTTCTTCACATCAAGTTGTAGAAGTGGCCAATCGAGATTAACAGCAAGAGACAAGAGAATACATATGGAGTTTATCTTAGCCACTGGAGCGAAGGTTTGTTGGAAGTCAATACCTTGAGATTGTGAGATCCTTACCAGGAACCGGGAGTTGTGCTTGGTCATGAGAGGTGTCTGGTTCTTCTATTTGCTGCAAGTCTTTTCTTCTCTCATAAAATCTGTCATACGGCTGTATTTTTGTAGTACTCATGGGATTTGAAGGAAGTTTTTTGGAGATTTCAGGGGGTTGATTTTGTGGGATTTGTTGGGTAATATTTGGTGGAGTTGGCGCTGATATCGGAAAAACAGGAATGTCTTCCAGTAGAAACTCTCAGTCCACTGTTGGAGAGTGATTTGAATCCCAAAAAATGTCATGATCTGCTGCATTTTCCCAGAAATTTGTGACACTAATTATCCCCACCCTGAAGCTGATTTATGGGATAAAATGCTTGATTTTCAAAGAATGTGACATCTTGTTAGATAAAGTATTTTTGTTTAGAGGGACAAAACACACGATATCATTTTTGTGTGGAAGAGTATCCTAGAAAAATACAAGGTAAAGCCCGGGGGTTAAGTTTGCTCTTAGTGGGACAATTATTGTGGACAAATGCCTTACACCCAACTACTTTAAGGTCTAGTTTTGAGTATATACGTGAAGTTGGAAAGGATCTAAGAAGTGTTGACAAAAGTGTATTGAAACCAAGGACTTTTGATGGTTGGCGATTAATAAGATAGCACGCAGTTAAGATGGCGTCCCCCAAAAAATGTTTAGGAACATTAGCAGTGAATAAAAGTGTGCGTGCAAGTTCAAGAAGATGCCGATTTTTATGTTCGGAAATTCCATTTTGTTGAGGTGAATCAACACAAGAACTTTGATGCAATAGACCATGTTTTGTGATAAATACATTCATTACAGAGTTGAAGTACTCAGTGTCATTGTCAGTACGAAGGACTTTAATGGTTGTGTTAAATTTATTTTTTACCATGGAATAAAATGAGGAAAAAATGTTTGGAACTTCCGATTTTTGTTTAAGTAAATAAACCCAAGAGACACGAGAATGGTCATCAGTAAACGTAATAAACCATCGTTTGTTTGAGTGAGATGCAATCCTCGACGGATCCCATAAATCGATATGAATAAGAGAAAAAAGGGTGTGAGGGCTCGTAAGGTCGAGGAAAAAAAAGAATTTTTTGTGTTTTGCAAGTTGACAAATGTCACAATCAAATCGTTCATTTTTTAAAAATAATGCAGAAAACAATCTTTGCAAATATTGAAAACTTGGGTGACCTAAACGATAGTGAAGGAGCTTTATTTTTTGACGCCTAGAAAGAGTAGTGGAGGATCCAACAGCCGCCAGATGTTTATTTTGATAAGAATCACCTTGCTGGAAATAGTAGAGACCCGAGCTTTCCTCGGCATTCCCAATCACTCGGCCCGATCTCTGGTCCTGAAAAAGGCATCGTGAAGGGGAGAAAATAGCATTACAATTCTAATCCATTGTTAGCTTGCTGATGGATAATAAATCACATGAGAAACCAGGCACATAAAGGACATTTTTCAAGCATAATGAGGGACTGAGAGAGACTACACCAGTCCCGTGAATGCACAATAAAGAACCATCAGCAATCTAAACATTGCGAGGACAAATGCTCAGAGAATAAGTAGTAAAAAAAATTTCTACCTGTCATATGATCGGTGGAACCTGAGTCAATTATCCATGGAGCTTTTGATGGAGTAGAAATGGAGTTTAAAGGGTTACCAGTTGAGGCCATAAGAGAGGCAGTAGGAGTAGAGAAAAACTTGCTCAATTGATCAAGTTGAGCATCAGTGAAGAGGGCAGGAGGCGGTAGAGCCGTTGCGGACTTCGTAGATGCCGTGTGACCGGAAATGTCGCGCATATGCTTAGGAACCCAGTCGGCTGGCTTCCCATGTAGTTTCCAACACTTGGATTTTGTGTGATACGGTCTGTGGTAGTGATCACACCAAGTTGTTGGTTTCTTGCCCTTCTCACACCTGCCCGAGCCGCCATAGCCGATGAATCAACAGGTGAAGGCTCGTTGGGGTCGATCATTACAGATTTGCGAGGTTCCTCTCGACGTACTTCAGCAAATTCGACCGCGAACTTCATCCAAAGTGGGATTCAGACCAGCAAGAAAATCATATGTGCGCTCCTTCTCTAGCATGCGACGATGGAGACGTGCATCAGCCGGTTCTTTCCAATCAGACGATGGAGACGTGCATCAGCCGGTCCTTAGAGCGAACATTTGAGATAAGTCTTCTGGGTCTGAATAACCCAGTTTGACAGCGTACCAAATGGCAGAGGCAGTCCCGTACATGAGATAGAGTTCTCCGATCCGGTTTTCCATGGAGTTGATGATCCAGGACATGACCAGAGAATTCTGAATGTCCCAGGCAACAAACGAAGGGTCATCCAAGGGTGGGGAAGGGATTGACCCATCGAGATATCCGAAATTCCCTTTTCCAAGAATTACCATCTGAACCGATAGAGACCAGGGAACAAAGTTTCGACCATTAAGTTTGAATGCAGTGATGGCGCCGGAAAAGGAATTATCAGAGTGAGGGATAATGGGGGCTGTGAGATAGGTAGGTATAGAGGATTCCGATCCTACCTCTGAGTTATTACCTCCCAATACTCCAGCCATGAGTGCAATAGAATGCATTTTTTTCTCTACTCGATTAAACCGCAAGGCTCTGACAACCATGTAAGTTTAAAAAAATCAATGCAGAACTCTCTGTTATCTTACAACTAGAGTTTACAAGCCTTATATAGAGAAACATATGTAACAAACCTAGATAACATCTCCCTAAATGATATAACCATTTCCTAAATAATAGGAATGATTGTTACAGAGATCTAGACTAAATCTACACCTAGAATTGTAACAAATAAAGAGAAAGACAAGCTAACAATAACTAATATTATATACACCATATTATTACCAAATTACACAAATACATACATTTATTTTTTTGTACACTAACGGTCATAAAAAATAACAAAACGGCTAGTTTTTGCCCTATAAATATGATCTCACAAACATATTCAATCACTCCAACTTTCTCTTCTTCTCTAAAAATTATTCTTCATCAAATTTTTCGAAGAAAAAAAAAGATGGCTTTCTCAAGGTTATTTTTAATTATTTTGGTTATCATACTCACGAGTGTGGGGTCCCGGACGCTAATCAAGTTCTTAATCATCATTGTGACTAATTAATCAATTATAAAACAGGGTCTAAAATTTTTTTTTTTAAAGTGCGGAACGTAGTGAAATCAAGGCATATATATACATATCAGTATATATAAAATACACATCCTGTATTACAAACATTTATTCAAACTAGGGTTTAACAACTACTATCGAGTGTTCAACCCTATCTCTAGTCCAAGTCCGGTGCCACCACACTAATCACGATCTCTCTCTTCATCTCCTGGACCCTGATCCTGTCCCACCTGTTGTCAAGTACACATACAGACAAGACAACAGCCGGATAACTCCGGTGAGAATAAATCCCAGTATAAATCAACGAAACATGCAATCATATAAACAAATATAAAGCATGTAATCAGGTAACAGAATATGTAACAAATCTGAAACATAATCAATATCATGCTGTCGACAATACTCGTAGATCTACAATTCAGACTAGACTAAATCCTAGTATAGGGATCCCGGTTTCCAGATGTGGTATTCCTATATCGAATTCCGTAAAGGATGGAACCATAATCTCTATTACTCGATATAACCAGTGCCCTGGTATTCCTATATCGAATTCCGTAATAGAAGAATTCCAATACCCTTTACTCGATATAACCAAATATGGTGTTCCTATATCGAATTCCGTAATATATTCCATTACTCGATATAACCAAACATCCAGTGTCCTGACCTAACCGTCAAGGACTGTAGCTCTATTGCTAATATCCTATCTTGAGACATCGTGCAATGTGCCGTGGCGATACCACCACTATCCGGCACTTCTGTCACAAGATAACTCGTCTAATACATGTCATCTAAATTCAAGAGAACAAGTACATTAGCCAATTTAATGCAAATATCCATGCAATAAAATAAAGTATGTGATTTAGGGAAACCCAAGTCTAAACCGACTCAAGTCCATCTCCCAATACCACATTGACTTATACCTTTCTTTCGTCGGTTCCTGGCTCAGTCGATATCCTGAACTAACAATCTGTCTGGTACTGACAATATCAATAATCTCATATCAATATACTAGTCAATTCCATAACAATCTGATCAATCTGGATTTAATTCCAAATCCACGGTATAACGGTACAATTTCAGTATCTCCGTCAATACAAAATTCTCATATCACAGTTACAATCCATAACCCATATCCAATACAATCCGTAATCCAATCACAATTCAAATTTGTCTGTTATAAATCAATATACCCTAAAAATTCATAACAATTCCATAATCAGTCTGTTTTCTGATCTGACTTCGATTCTACGATGTCTAACATATCCAGAACATCATATATGAATTATATCAAATTCCTACAACATCATATTTTCAAATGATGATAAAACTAAATGAAACTTACGTCCAGTTGTAGCTGTCGACGAGAGGATCACGGTATTGTATCCGGATTAAAAATCTAATATACGGATAGTGTATAATCACAATTCGAAGCAAAATGGAGATTCGAGCATTCTCTGTATCTTTTCCTCGGTTTCTCGCTGGAAGAATGAAAGGAATACTAACTTTATATATCAACTTGCATAGCTAAAGGACAAGTGTCCACTTAATCCATTAATCGCATTTTAACCCCTGGATTCTTCACTTTTTGCAATTCAGCCCTCAAAACTCTTTTTAATCCCATTTCAATCCTAATTAATTACCAAAAATCATGGAATTTAACTCCTCATTCCAAAATTCGTAAATTAAATAATCTCGGATTAAAATGATATAATCTCGGGCCTTACAATTCTCCCCCTCTGAGACACGATTTCGTCCTCGAAATCTCAAGCAATCATCTCCCAGGCAATCATATCAGAAACTGAAATAGTAAACTCACATCAGTGGAATAACTCTGGGAATTCCTGTCTCATATCAGATTCAGTCTCCCATGTAGCTTCTTCAACGCCATGACGAGTCCATTGAACTTTCACCAACGGAATCATCTTTGTTCTGAGCTGTTTTTCTTTACGATCGATAATCCGGATCGGCTTCTCGACATAACTCAATGTCTCATCCAGCTCAGTCTCGTCTGGCGGAATCACATGAGAATCATCAGGGAGATATTTCCGCAGCATAGATACATGAAAAACATCTTGTATCGCAGATAATGAAGGCGGCAATGCGAGTCGATAGGCACGATCTCCTATCTTTTCAAGAATCTCATAAGGACCAACGTATCGTGGTGACAATTTCCCTTTCTTGCCAAATCTGACAACACCTCTGAAAGGAGAAATCTTTAGGAATACTCGGTCTCCTACCTCAAATACCAACGGTCGTCGTCTGAGGTTGGCATATTTGGCTTGTCGGTCTTGGGCTGCCTTCATTTTCTTCTGAATTAATTTCACTTTCTTAGTCATATCTCTGATCATATCAGGTCCAGTCTCAGGAACTTCAGAGATATCATCCCAATATAATGGGGATCTGCATTTCTTTCCGTACAACGCTTCGAATGGAGCCATCTCAATACTAGTCTGATAGCTATTGTTGTACGAAAATTCACAAAGTGGCAATGCTTCTTGCCAATTAGTGCTAAAATCCAGCACTATAGCTCTCAGCATATCTTCCAATGTCTGGATCGTACGCTCTGACTGTCCGTCAGTCTGTGGATGATATGCGGTACTCAAATGTAACTTCGTACCAAGAGCTTGCTGCAAACTCTGCCAGAAGTGCGAAGTAAACCGAGGATCACGGTCTGAAACAATCGACTTCGGCACTCCGTGCAATCTAATCACTTCTCGGACATAAACATCGGCCATCTGGTCATACCTGTAGGTCATTTTGTATGGAATAAAACAAGCAGATTTGGTCAATCGATCAATCACGACCCAAATCGCATCACAACCTCGTGAGGATCTCGGCAACTGCGTCACAAAATCCATGGAAATGTGATCCCATTTCCATTCAGGAATGGACAAACTCTGTAACAATCCTCCTGGTTTCTTTCTTTCAGCTTTCACCTGTTGGCAATTCAGACACTTGGCTACACATTCAGTCACATCAGATTTCATTTGTTTCCACCAATACTGTGTCTTTAAATCATTATACATTTTCCTGCCACCAGGATGAATGCTAAAACGACTGTTGTGCGCTTCTGTCAGTATTCGCTGTCTCAATTCTGAAACATTTGGCACAACAATACGATTATTCACATACAAGACATTGTCACGAACCTGATATTCCGATTGATGTCCAGTTTTGACCATCGCAATAGAATTCTTTACATTCTGATCAACTTTCTGAGCTTCTTTAATTTTCAAAAGTAGCTCTGGTTCAGCTCGATCAGCACACAATCTCAGAGGCTGACGATCTGTCTTAAATACTAATCCAGACAAACAGCAATCTTCAATCAAATTCGATACACCAATCGTCGATAAGGATAGTGCACATACCTTTCGACTCAGTGCATCAGCTGCTGCATTGGACTTCCCTGGATAATACTTGATTTCATCGAAGTCTTTCAATAAATCCAGCCATCTTCTCTGTCTCATATTCAATTCAGATTGTGAAAACAGATATTTCAAGCTTTTGTGATCAGAATATATTTCAAATTTCTCACCGTAGAGGTAATGTCGCCATATCTTCAATGCAAAGACTATGGCTGCCAATTCAAGATCATGAATTGGGTAACGGGTCTCATGTGGTTTCAATTGTCTCGAGGCATAGGCAATGACATGCCCTCGCTGCATCAGTATACATCCCAGTCCTCTATGAGATGCATCACAATAAACCACAAAATCACCAGTACCTGAAGGAATCGTCAACACAGGCGCACTGGTCAATCTCTTCTTCAGTTCAATAAAACTGGTCTCACAGTCTTCAGACCAATTAAACGGAGCATTCTTCTGAGTCAACTGCGTAATCGGTTTGGCAATACTCGAAAAATCTTTAATAAATCGACGATAATATCCTGCCAAACCCATAAAACTGCGGATTTCCGGCACAGATGTAGGTCTCGGCCAAGAAATCACTGCCTCAACCTTACTGGGATCAACTGATATACCGTCTCCCGATATAATGTGACCCAGAAACACAACCTGTTTCAGCCAAAACTCGCATTTTGACAATTTAGCATACAGTTTCTCTGCCCTCAAAATTCTCAACACCATCCTCAGATGATTAGCATGCTCAATCATATTCTTCGAATAAATCAATATATCATCAATGAATATGATAACAAAATCATCCAAGTATTTCTGAAAGACGCGGTTCATCAATCCCATAAATACCGCCGGGGCATTCGTCAAACCAAATGGCATGACAATAAATTCATAATGTCCATACCTGGTTCTGAATGCTGTCTTTGAGATATCAGAATCCCTGACTCTCAGTTGATGGTATCCAGATCTCAAGTCGATCTTGGAATACACCGATGAACCTTGCAACTGATCAAACAGATCATCAATACGAGGCAATGGATATTTATTCTTTACCGTTGCCTTGTTCAGTTGCCGGTAGTCGATACAAAGTCTCATCGACCCATCTTTCTTCCTCACGAACAGTACTGGAGCACCCCAAGGAGATACACTCGGTCTGATATATCCCTTGGCCAGTAAATCCTCCAACTGTTCTTTCAATTCTTTCAATTCGATCGGTGTCATTCTGTAAGGAGCTCTCGAAATAGGAACGGTTCCTAGCATCAATTCAATGCTGAAGTCTATCTCTCGAATCGGAGGCAATCCAGGAATCTCGTCTGGAAAGACATCAGTAAACTCGCACACCACTGGCAAATCCGCCAATGTTGGGCTCGTTTTCAGTAAGTCAACTGAATATACCAGGAATCCATCCGCTCCCTTCTGCAATAATCGAGTCATATTTATTGCAGATATCAAAGGAATTCTAGCCCTAGAACCCTTACCATAAAATTTCCACTCCTTAGCTATCTCAGGTCTGAATCGAACTATCTTGTGGAAACAATCGACTGTAGCCCGGTACTTGGTCAACATGTCGATACCGACAATACAATCAAAATCAGATAAACCAAGCACAATACAGTCTAACTCAATCGTATGCCCATCGTACTGCAGTATACACGATTTCACAGATTTCACCGATATCAAACCTGTTCCTAACGGAGACGTGACAGATACTACAGTAGCTAAGGACTCAACAGGCAATGAATGCATTAAAGCAAATCGCTCAGACATAAAAGTATGTGATGCACCAGTATCAATCAGTACATAAGCAGGATAACCAGAAATAAAACAGTTACCTGCAACTACATCATCAGGTGCATCTTGTGCCTGCTCCTCGGTCAAAGCAAAAACTCTGGCCTGCTGTCTCGGAGGCTGGCTCGCGATCTGGCCCCCTCCTGGCCTCTGCTGTGACAGAGTAGACGGTGCTGGCTGAAAGGAATGAACAGCAGAAGATCGTCTCCCTGTCTGAGCCGCTGATCCAGACGACTCAGCAGCCTGTGATCCCTGGGCACTCCTCTGGGGACACACTCGGGCAAAGTGTCCCTGCTGTTTACAGATACGACAGCTGCCAACTACTCCTCGGCACTGGTCTGTGGAATGTCTCCCTCCACAAGTACCACAGTATGGTCCTGCATAGCTCTGGCTCTGACCGGTCTGTCTAGAGCCACTCGAACTGGACGAGGTAGTCCCTGATTTCTTGAATTGCTTTCCTCTAGCCTTCAAGAAATCCTTCTTCCCGGTACTACCGCTGCTGCCACCTTCAAATCGAGGAGGTGGTTGTTGTCCCGGTGCTGGAAGCACAAACGAAGCCTCTCTCTGCCTCATCAGGCCTGCCTCAGCTCCCTTGGCTCTGTTTAGGGCATCGGTGAAGTTGTTGGGCCTCCCAGTATTCACCAGAGTAAAAATTTCAGGATTTAGGCCATTTATGAACTGGTCTGCTACGGCCTCATCACTTCCTGCCACATGAGGGGCAAATCGGAGCAGAGTAGAAAACTTAGCCACATAATCCTCAATGTTCAACTGGCCTTGTTTCAGGTTCGCAAACTCGGCTCCCTTGTCCTTCCTATAAGAAACTGGAAAGAACCGTAGATAGAATTCAGTCTTAAACACATTCCAGGTAATGGCCATACCTCTCTGTTCCAATGCCCTTCTAGTCGTGATCCACCAGTGTTTAGCAACGTCATGCAACTGGTGTATTATCAGTTTCGCCCTCTTTTCCTCAGTATACTCCAAAGAGTCAAACAGTGATTCAATATCGTCCAACCAACTTTCACATTCCACGGAGTTCTCCGTTCCTTTCAAAGTCGGTGGATGAAATGACTGAAACCGTTTCAGCAATTTCTCCATTGCTGTAGGTGTCACATCCATGGGAGGATTCGAGGTACTCCCCTGTTCTGGCATTCTCCTCGGAGGCATATCTGATAACCAAAAGGGTTAGCAGTTCCAACAATAATCCTATTTCAAGCCTCCCTGGATCATCTTACAGCTGATCCATTCCAATAATACACAATACCATATCAATAGCAGATAAGTCAGGTAACATGTATTAAAACAGGAATCATGCTAGCAATCTAAAGCAGGAAAGAAAACACATTCTACCCCGCTCACTATCTCCTATCTCAATCTCAAGGATCTATCGCTCTGATACCACCTGTTGTGGGGTCCCGGACGCTAATCAAGTTCTTAATCATCATTGGGACTAATTAATCAATTATAAAACAGGGTCTAAAAATTTTTCTTTTTAAAGTGCGGAACGTAGTGAAATCAAGGCATATATATACATATCAGTATATATAAAATACACATCCTGTATTACAAACATTTATTCAAACTAGGGTTTAACAACTACTATCGAGTGTTCAACCCTATCTCTAGTCCAAGTCCAGTGCCACCACACTAATCACGATCTCTCTCTTCATCTCCTGGACCCTGATCCTGTCCCTCCTGTTGTCAAGTACACATACAGACAAGACAACAGCCGGATAACTCCGGTGAGAATAAATCCCAGTATAAATCAACGAAACATGCAATCATATAAACAAATATAAAGCATGTAATCAGGTAACAGAATATGTAACAAATCTGAAACATAATCAATATCATGCTGTCGACAATACTCGTAGATCTACAATTCAGACTAGACTCAATCCTAGTCTAGGGATCCCGGTTTCCAGATGTGGTATTCCTATATCGAATTCCGTAAAGGATGGAACCATAATCTCTATTACTCGATATAACCAGTGCCCTGGTATTCCTATATCGAATTCCGTAATAGAAGAATTCCAATACCCTTTACTCGATATAACCAAATATGGTGTTCCTATATCGAATTCCGTAATATATTCCATTACTCGATATAACCAAACATCCAGTGTCCTGACCTAACCGTCAAGGACTGTAGCTCTATCGCTAATATCCTATCTTGAGACATCGTGCAATGTGCCGTGGCGATACCACCACTATCCGGCACTTCTGTCACAAGATAACTCGTCTAATACCTGTCATCTAAATTCAAGAGAACAAGTACATTAGCCAATTTAATGCAAATATCCATGCAATAAAATAAAGTATGTGATTTAGGGAAACCCAAGTCTAAACCGACTCAAGTCCATCTCCCAATACCACATTGACTTATACCTTTCTTTCGTCGGTTCCTGGCTCAGTCGATATCCTGAACTCACAATCTGTCTGGTACTGACAATATCAATAATCTCATATCAATATACTAGTCAATTCCATAACAATCTGATCAATCTGGATTTAATTCCAAATCCACGGTATAACGGTACAATTTCAGTATCTCCGTCAATACAAAATTCTCATATCACAGTTACAATCCATAACCCATATCCAATACAATCCGTAATCCAATCACAATTCAAATCTGTCTGGTATAAATCAATATACCCTAAAAATTCATAACAATTCCATAATCAGTCTGTTTTCTGATCTGACTTCGATTCTACGATGTCTAACATATCCAGAACATCATATATGAATTATATCAAATTCCTACAACATCATATTTTCAAATGATGATAAAACTAAATGAAACTTACGTCCAGTTGTAGCTGTCGACGAGAGGATCACGGTATTGTATCCGGATTAAAAATCTAATATACAGATAGTGTATAATCACAATTCGAAGCAAAATGGAGATTCGAGCATTCTCTGTATCTTTTCCTCGGTTTCTCGCTGGAAGAATAAAAGGAATACTAACTTTATATATCAACTTGCATAGCTAAAGGACAAGTGTCCACTTAATCCATTAATCGCATTTTAACCCCTGGATTCTTCACTTTTTGCAATTCAGCCCTCAAAACTCTTTTTAATCCCATTTCAATCCTAATTAATTACCAAAAATCATGGAATTTAACTCCTCATTCCAAAATTCGTAAATTAAATAATCTCGGATTAAAATGATATAATCTCAGGCCTTACAACGAGTCTTGTATTTATTGGAGAATATCCTCCTCGTGTGTTTTCTTTATTTTATGAATGCTTGTACTTGTTGTTTATCCATTACTTTGTATTGCAATATTAGTTAACTAATAAAATGCATCGTAATTTTTTTAGTACCACCATGACAAACTTGGCAAAGCTCGAATTCATTGCTCTTGATATTACAAGGAAAAATTATATGCCGTGGACTCTTGATATAGAAATGCATCTTGAGTCATTAGGTCTAAGCGAGACCATTAAAGAAAATGGTATATCTTTATCACAAGAAAAAGCAAAAGCTATAATATTTTTGCGTCGACATCTTGATGAAGGTTTAAAATGTGAATATCTCATCGAAAAAGATCACATGGCTCTGTGGAAAGGATTAAAAGAAAGATTTGAACATATAAGAGAAGTTATACTTCCGACCGCCCGTGATGAATAAAATATGTTAAGATTCCAAGATTTTAAGAAAGTTAGTGATTACAATTCATCGATGTATCGAATAATCTCGCAGCTAAAATTTTGTGGACATGAGGTTACAAAATTGGAAATGCTTGAAAAAACATTTTCTATGTTTCACACATCAAATATAACTCTACAGCAACAATATAGAGTACGTGGATTTGCGAGATATTCTGAACTCATCGCCTGTCTTATTATGGCGGAAAAGAACAACGAGCTGCTAATGAGAAATCATCAGTCTCGACCACTGGATCAACAGCATTTCCAGAAGTAAATGCTGTAAGTAAAAATGAATTTAAACCTGGAAACCAAAATTAAATTCAAAGACAAGGTTTTGGTCGAGGTCGAGGGCATGGTCGTGGACGTGGACGTGGAATGGTCGTGGTCGTGGTCGAGGCCGTGATTTTGAAAACAATCGAGATAATTATTTTTATAACTCATCTGAAAGGGGCGTCACAAACCACCCACTGAAAAGACATCATGAGAACATGAGTATTAATGAAAATCACTCGAAAAGATTTGAAAGTTCTTGTTTCAGATGCGGCACTCCAGGACATTGGTCTCGAATTTGTCGAGCCCCCGAGCACCTTTGCAAGCTCTATAAAGAATCGATAAAGAGGAAAGAAAAAGAGACCAAATTCACTGAACGCAGTGACCGTTTGAATGATTCAACTCATTTTGATGCTGCTGATTTTCTGAATGATTTTTCTGGAAATGATCAATATGTTGGTGGGATAGAAATGAAAAATATTGATGCTGCAGATTTTCTCAATGATTTCTCTGAAAATGAACAATATAGTGGTAGAATATAAATGTACAATAATTTATGTTTCATGTATTCATATGATAATATTTTATTGTACAATTATGATATGTGTTATATTTACATATGTATTGTCAGTAATTTTTTTTCGTTACATATTTTTGAAGTTCAAATATGGAAAATGCCATGAATAAAGCTAAACAAAGAACTAATCCCATGGAAGTTTGCATACCTGATAGTGGTACAACGCACACTGTTCTTCAAGATAAAAGATATTTCTTGGAACTAAAACCAACAAAAACAATAGTGAATACAATATCAGGTCCTGTAGACTTAATTAAAGGATGCGGTAAAGCAAAATTTTGTTACCTAATGGTATAAATTTTTTTTATCAATGATGCTTTGTATTCACCACAATTAAAAATAAATTTGTTGAGTTTTAATGATATAATCTCATGGGTATGATACTCAAACAATGAATGAAGGGAATGAGAAATATATGTGTCTTATTACATATAAATCAGGAAAGAAATATGTGATTGAAAAACTACCAATGCTCCCTACTGGATTGCATTATATACATATAAGTCACATTGAATCAAACATGGTAGTTGATAATTCTTCAATATTAACCAATTGGCATTATCGATTAGGACATACTGGTTCAACGATGATGCGAAGAATTATAGAAAATACACATGGTCATCCGTTGAAAGATCAGAAGATCTTTCAGAATAATAAGTTTCAATGTAAATCATTTCTTCTTGGAAAACTTATTATAAGACCATCACCAGCCAAAATCCAAACTGAATCACCAATGTTTCTTGAACGTATTCAGGGTGATATTTTGGACCAATCCATCCACCATGTGGACCATTCAGATAATTTATGGTATTGATTGATGCCTCCAGCAGATGGTCACATGTATGTTTATTGTCAACTCGAAATGTTGCATTTGCAAGATTACTTGCTCAAATAATAAAATTGAGGAATCAATTTCCCGATTATACAATCAAGAAAAATAGACTTGATAATGCTGGTGAATTTACTTCCCAGACTTTCAATGATTATTGTATGTCTATGGGAATCATTGTTGAGCATCCCGTTGCTCATGTACATACACATAATGGATTGGTTGAATCATTGATTAAACATCTGCAAATGATTGCTAGACCAATGATTATGAAAACAAAGCTCCTCTATTTCTATATGGGACATGCAATTTTACATGCTGCTGCATTAATTCGCATAAGACCAAGTGCATATCATAAATACTCCCCATCACAGCTTGCATTTGGTAAAGAACCGGACATTTCTCATCTGAGAATTTTTGGATGTATGGTGTATGTGCATATTGCACCATCGCAACGAACGAAAATGGGACCTCAAAGAAAGATTGGAATTTATATCGGTTATGATAGTCCATCAATCATTCGATATCTTGAATCTCAGACAGACGACGTGTTCACAGCACATTTTGCTGATTGTCATTTTAATGAGAAAATCTTCCCAATGTTAGGGGGAGAACAGAAACATACCGAAAAGGAAATTACATGTTATGTATCATCATTGTTACATCTGGATCCAAGAACAAAACAATGTGAAAAAGATATACAACAAATTGTGAACTTGCAAAGAATAGCAAATCAAATACCAGATGTATTTGCAGACACAAAAAGGGTACCTAAATCATATATACATGCTGCAAATGCCCCTACTCGAATTGAAATTCCGAAGAAACAAATTAAAGATACTCATGATGTCATTAAACACCTGAAGCGTGGAAGGCTAGTCGGTTCCAAGGATAAAAATCCTCGAAAAAGAAAATTCATAGAGAAACACGATGATCACAAAATAGAGAATGATGTTCCTGAAGAAACACATGATGATGAAAATGTTCTGTCAGAACCACAAACTAATGAAAATCGTGAAATCTCTATCAATTATATTAATACTGGAAAAATATGGAACCGAAAAGATATAGAAGAAATTGATGATATATTTTCTTATAATGTGGCAATCGACATCATAAATGATAATGAAGATCATGGACCAAAATCTTTTGGTGAATATAAAAATCGGCAGGATTGGATAAAATGAAAAGATGCCATCCTAGGTTGAATTAGATTTGCTAAATAAACGTAATGTCTTTGGACCTATAGTCCTTACACCTGAAGGTGTAAACCTGTTGGATACAAATGGGTTTTTATTCGAAAGCGAAATGAGAAAAATGAAATAGTAAGATATAAAGCTCGACTTGTTGCACAAGGTTTTTCTCAAAGACCTGTAATTGATTATGAAGAAACGTATTCTCCCGTGATGGATGTAATTACGTTTCGGTATTTGATTATCATGGCGGTATCTGAAAATTTAGAAATGCGTCTTACATAGATGTTATTCTGTGAAATTACACAGATCATTATATTGGTTAAAACAATCCGGCCGAATGTGGTATAATCGACTAAGTGAGCACTTGATGAAAAAGAGATATGTAAATAATTCAATATGCCTTTGTGTTTTTATTAAGAAAACAACATCCAGATGCGTAATTATTGTTGTATATGTTGATGATTTAAATATTATTGGAACAAATAAGGAAATTCAAGAAGTTGTGTCATACTTGAAGGAAGAATTTGAAATGAAGGATCTTAGAAAAACAAAGTATTGTCTGGGCTTACAAATTGAACAAAAAGAATGTGGAATATTTGTTCACCAGACAAATTATACAGAAAAGATCCTTAAACGTTTTAATATGGATAAATCAAATCATTTTAAGTACTCTAATGGTTGTTAGATTATTAAACATTATTAAAGTATCCATTCCGTCCATGTGAAGATGATGAAGATATTCTTGGTTCAGAAGTACCATATCTAAGTGCTATCGGTGCCCTTATGTATCTTACAAATTGTACAAGGCCTGATATATCTTTTGTCGTAAATTTATTGGCAAGATTTAGCACATATCCAACAAAAAGACACTGGAACGGAATTAAACATATATTCTGTTATCTACGAGGAACAACAGACTTGGGACTTTTATATTCAAAAGATGCTAATCCAAGCATAATTGGGTATGCCGATGCTGGATACTTATCTGATCCACACAAGGCAACGTTCCCAAACTGATATGTATTTACTCGTGGAGGCATTACAATTTCTTGACGTTCACAGAAACAAACGCTCGTAACAACTTCATCAAATCATGCCGAGATTATTGTATTAACTGTGGTTAAAATCAATGACCCAACATATCCAAATCTCATGCGGATTATCATTCGACAAGAAGCCTGCAATACTATATGAAGATAATGCTGCATGTGTTGCTCAAATGAAATAAGGATACATAAAAAACGACAGAACTAAACATATTCCTCCTAAGTTCTTCGCATTCACCAAGGAGCTTGAGAATAATAAATATATTGATGTTCGTCACATTCAATCAAGTAAAAACTCATCAAATCTCTTCACAAAGGTACTTTCTACGACAATATTCAGAAAGCACATATATAATATTGAGATGTGCAATCTACGAAATTTATGAAGAATTGTTCATGTCAACATGAGAGGAGAGTTTATGTGACTGCACTCGTTTTCCCTTACTATGGTTTTTATCCCAATACGTTTTTCCTAGTTTTAACGAGACAGTATAAAAACACGTAATGAAGACAATCATTGTATTATGATCATCATCACAAAGGAGAGTGTTGAAAATGTGAAAAATATTTGTGTTGAAAATTATAATGTTGAATGTTGAAAATTAGGTGTTGAATATTGAAAATTAGTGTGTGATTATGTATGTAATGATGAATTTATTTTTAGATTATTTGTAAAGAAATTCTATAAATAGACTCACCATTTGTGAAGAAATTCACAATTGAGAAGGGAGAAAAATTTTATAAAGTGTGTAGTTTGGTAAATTTTGAGAGTTTGAGATTTTTACTTTTTGTCATAAATTTTTACTTTTTCATAATAATCTCGAATATATCCATCAGAAGAAAAAAATTATCATACCTGCATTGTAACAAACTTTTTTTTTTAATAAAAAAAACCTATAGTCTACAAAAACAAAGCTCAAATGAGCTCAAATATACAAAACGAAGCTCAAATATGCACACAATTAAACTTAAAATAACCTAAAAATTTACATTACCTCGGAAAAGAGAAATGACACTTAATCGAGGAGAATGCCTTCGTCTTCAGTAACATGTCGTCGATCCAAGACTTTCTCCTACACAGGTCGTTGATCGGATATTTTCTCATGTTCTTCTCTCTAATTTGTCGTTCACAAATCCAAAACGAAGCTCCCGATCTGATTTTTTTTAATCAATGAGATTAAATTATTTAATGGTAAGATAATGAATTTAATTATTCATTAGACAGATTTAGAAGTTTGCTTAGCCTATCTAGGAACGGCCGTCGGAAGTTTGTCTCACCGATTTTGAAGAAAAACTTGTTGTTGGAAGGAGAAATTCCTTGATGCTTTAGAAAGATGAAGCCCTCAATTGGAAAAGAGAGATATCTCCAAAATGTCTGAATGATCCCGTCGGTGGACGAAAGTCACCGCCGAAGTGAAGAGCTTGCCTGAAGAATCGATGGAGGGAGAAAAACTTTGATGGTCACGGGTGGCACGAAAAAACGGAAAGAGTTCTTAATTAATTAAAATTTTAATGCAAAAAAAATTAGAAAAAATCTTAATGAACAATTTAATTGCAATGGAGAGTTAGAATTAAAAAAAAAAATTGACAGTAGGATGTCCTTGATATGAAAATCTGCTCAGAGGACTAATTAAAATCATGATAGTATGCCCCAAGATTTTAGGGTTAAAGGCAAAAACTTATGTGAGATGGATCTCTTATTTTGGGTCATTCATGAAAAAGTATTACATTTTATGTTAAGAGTATTATTTTTTATTGTGAATATCAGTAAGGTGGACTCATCTCATAGATAAAGATTCGTGAAATTGTCTCACAAATACATACTTTTTGGTTAATTTACCCTTGGTTAAACAATGAAACATAATTTTTTTATAAATTGATCAATCATATTTGTTTAATTTATGTTTTCTTTAAAAAAAATTCTAAAATAATCATCATAATCAAATAAAATGAAGACAAAAAAGAATTTAAAAATTATGAATAGTATGTCGAATATTAACCGAATATTTTTATCCAATGAATTTATTTCTTACAAAATAACTTCAAATATCTGCTACAACAAAAAATTATGAGTGAGTCTCATGTGAGACCGTCTTACAAATCCTAATATGTGAAACGAATCAACCCTACCCATATTCACAATCTGCTACAACAAAAAAATTATGAGTGAGTCTCATGTGAGACCGTCTCACAGATCTTAATATATGAGACGAATCAACCCTACTCATATTCACAATAAAAAATAGTACTCTTAACATAAAAAATAATAATTTTTCCTCGATGACCCAAATAAAAAATAATCTCACAAATACGACCTGTGAAACCGTTTCTCATACAAGTTTTTGCCAAAAATTATAAGCTAGAATATTGATCAAATATTTTTCATCAATCCCGAGTCCACTAACCATCAAATTTTGAAAAACTCATACTCGTACTTAAACATATACTCAATCCGAATCATACCCAAAATTTAATAGATAACATATATCTCTATTTTTTAAACAATGCATTTATAACAAAAATTAAACAAAAAATTCAATTAAAATACCCAGACCAAAAAGATCAGAACCCTTTACATCTGATCCGTAGTCATTCCTAATGAAAATAAATAATTGTCAAACCAATAAGAATGAAATAAGTCAAGCAAACTAATTAGTGCAATCAGTTCTATGATAACCCAAAGAAGGCAAGCCCAAGGGCACAGCACAGTACAGTTCAATGAAATTATGATCAGTTGTCAGGATAAAATTGGAAACTACTTCCCCCATCCTTTATAAATTACACAAACACACAATATTATCAAGTCATTTTTTGCATCTATTTTTCTGGGGGGGTGGGGAAGAAAGAAATATACAACCCAAAAAATCCCCTGCCGCCATTACTTCGATCTATGGAGTACTTATGTGAACTCCCAACAGAAGAATGATGAAGAAAATCACTCCCCGACAAACAATTACTAGTCTCTTAACACACATCAACATTGGCAGAACTGCAAATGAGTATCACAAACGGCTGAAAAGAGGTCTCGGGTTCACAAAAAATAATCTGGAGTTTTGCGAGTCATATCAGGTTCAATCTGCCGAGGAGCTGGGTCGAACTGGAGGAAATTCTGATCCATGTTCTCCCCAATTTCGAGTATGGCAGCCATATTTCCACAACGATAACAA
Organism: Primulina eburnea; assembly: GCF_022965805.1. Classification (NCBI taxonomy): domain Eukaryota; kingdom Viridiplantae; phylum Streptophyta; class Magnoliopsida; order Lamiales; family Gesneriaceae; genus Primulina; species Primulina eburnea. The sequence goes on from NC_133118.1 coordinate 24,765,219, forward strand.
TAATTTGGAGCGCTAAAGACTGTTACTACGTTCTTGTCCTACAATTACATGAAAGGGATAAATGAGTGATGATACTGTTGTTAGAAATGAAGGTTGATGCGATTGTGTGATTCAGATTATTAGCATACCTGGCACCAATTGAAGCCCTCCATGACAAGCTGGTGAGCTCTTGAAATTAGGGAGAGGCCATTGGTGTGGTTGAATTGAGCCGCGATATCTTGACCAAAAGTGTATCCAGCGCCACGCGGCGATATGCCCCAACCACATCGGTCATCCGGATCAGACCATAAGAGATCGCACATCGGTCCTTCGTGAGGAACCTACAAGCCAATCAACAAGCATGTAGATCAAGAACATGTTTTGGAAAATGACTCACAACACACAGGAGCATAAAGATGTCAAAGAGGCAATCTCTTAGCTTGGAACAAAAATAGCAGTATAGCTCAGGAGAAGGGACAGTGACCCGCAAAATATCAACTCCAAACCAAATCGCCTCGTACAACCAAGGACAAAATATACTAAAAACAGGATATACTATACATTACCAAAACGATAACAAAGCGAGCGAAAATAAAAATTCCCCGTACCTCCTGTATACGGTCCAAAGCTCGGATATTGTCTAGTGTATCGAGAGATGGTGAAAGACCTCCATGCAAACAAAATATCTAGAAGGAAGCATTGCAAGACGTCAGACATAAAGTTATTCCATTGACAAAATCAAAACGGAGAAGTGTGGCAACTTATAATCCACACCTGACTCTCAATTAGTGCAGTCAAGGGTAGATAATCAAAAAGATCCGTGAAATACTTCCAGACGTTGGCATTGCCATACTTTCTCAAGCATTCATCATAGAAACCATATCTAGCAAAGAAAAAAAGGTGAATTAGTAAAACTGGAAATTATCAAATTAAGAAGAATATAGTCTTCAAAATTTGGAAATGCTCAAGAACATATCTAACTTTAATTTTCCATCTAAAAACATTCAGTGAGCAGATCTGATATCAAGGAAAAAGTTCATTCCATGTAAAGATATGATCTCTAAAATAGTAATGATGCCCATTTCCTCAGTCAATTTTGGGTTATAGTGTAAATTGCGCGTCTTTTCATTACGTTTATGCATTTATACCAATTTAACCATTAACTTATTTTGCTAACCATACAGATAGTATTTGGCAGTCTTTTAAAAATACAGAAAGGATGAACAATGTGCTTCATACAGCACTAGTGTGTCAGTAACAACATATTTTATCCAGTAGAAACAAAAGCCAATGCAGCAAACTGGTTAGCAGATGAGGATAATTTATGCCACTTCAAATGATATCTATCAGTAAGAGCATATGGAAGAAAGTAGAGGTCTTACACTTGAGTGATTTGTCGACTTTCATGATTCCCTCTAAGAATAGTAATTCTATCTCTATAACGAACTTTTAAAGCAACTAAAAGTGTAACGGTCTCCACTGAGTAGTACCCACGGTCTGCATTACACAAAATGTATTATTAGAGAACTGCTAAGATGCCCTTTCTGACAGGCCAGTAAATAATAGAACTCTATTATCTAAAGAAACCATAAATATTGCTCATCACCAAGGATCATTCAGATGCAAGAGTACCACAAGGATACACAAGATAAAATTCATTATTAGTGAAGCATGATTCAATAATTGGGACCAAACTCAAACACCTAACAAAGGAAATGTTGGAAGGATAGGTGTTAAAAGCTTCCCTCAATATGAAAGAAAACACAAGTGCGAAAACTCCAAAATTATAGTCATTCCTGTAAGCAATGTAAAATTCCATAAAATGTGATAAGGAATCAGCTCTAATTCACACCTCGTTGATTATTCTTCCAGGATATGTATATCTCTGGAACAATCTAGGCATCACAATTTAATGCTCATAATTCAATTCACTTCCCACAAGCAAATACATCGATTATCCAATTTATTTTTCTAGCCTAGACTAGAAACATCTATAAAGTAAAAAATTACTTACCTTCCCAAAATACCAACGATGGACACTTAAAGCAAGAAGAAAACCCATCTACGATTTATCCAAGTTTCAAAAATTAGCTAAAACTTCCTACAGATCCAGTTCATATGCATCACACAAATAACACAAACCAAGATAAGCTTCTCTTCCATAAAATTACCCAAAATCCATGTAAAGCTCACCAACATAGTCTCCCATAAAGAGGTAATTAGTATCGGGAGCGTTTCCACCTATTCGAAAAAGCTCGATCAGATCGTAAAACTGTCCGTGAATATCACCGCACACTGTCACGGGGCATTTCACCGGCTGCACATTCCATTCCTCCACTAAAATTGCTCGCGCTTGCTCGCACAGAGACCTCACATCCACCTCCGACAGCGGCTTGCACTCCATCAACTGATCTATTTGCCTATCCAAATCCCCATGACCAGGCATTTTTTGTATAATTATTATAAAAAAAAATATACAACCCCCCCCTTTCCGTTGTTCAAATTTTAAACCCTTAGATCTGAGAATTGAGTTTGAACCCAAATTCAAATTTACGAAAATATAAACACAAAAAAAGGAACACCAGATCACCGCAGATCTAGATTTGTGACAAAATTTGGCGTAAACTTCATCATCGGGTCTCGGTGATCGAGATTCGTCTCTACCACGGGAGAATCAATGCTCCATAATCTACAGAATTGTGGATGGTTTTCGAGGAGATTTTCCGCCGATATCACGTGTGGTAAATCTTTGGCGGAGGGAAGACCATGAAAAAGAAGAAATGGTAAAATGCCAAATGAAACTCAAATTGAGATGCAAAAGAAGACAAAGTTGGATTTCTCTAGCTATTTTACTTCACTCAGTGTGTGTGTTGTGTGTGTATTTAAGTTTGGGGAAAAAAATTGAGTCATTAAGTTGGACAAATTTGGGGTATAATATTTGTTGTGATCGAATGATCAAGAAGGAAAAAATTTTTGTGCGACGATCTCACGTGTCGTATTTTGTGTGACGAATCTTTTATTTGGATCATCTATGAAAAAATATTACTTTTTATATTGAGAATATTACTTTTATCGTGATTATTATTTGGATCGTCCATGAAAAATAATTATTTTTTATTATGAATATTGACAGGATTGACCGTCTCATCACTAAAAACTCGTGAGACCATATCATAAGAAACATATTCAATCAAAAAATCTGGTTTGAATTTGGTTGATATATTGTTTTTACTTATTTGAATGACTTACAAAACATTTATTTTATATTATTAATTAAGATTTGAAGATGTTTGAGTTAAACTTTATAGATATAACATTAGCACACAACACTAACACATCAATAGAGCTGTTAAAATAAATTGGGCACATCTCGACCCCACTTGATGAATTGTGGGTTGTAACGAGTTGTACTATAACAAACTTCATTTAATATTTAAAATATGTGGAAAATAAAAATTTTCTATCTAATAAAATCTATAACTCTTATTTTTTAAACTCAATAAAAACATATACACCTTTTTGAAAATCGCAAACAAATAAACCTAATATTCAAAACTTAAAAAATATGAAAAATTCAAATTATGAATATTTTGAGACGTAAAAAAAGTTATCCACGTCGACATCCATAAAATATTTTTAAAACATTCAAAGAAATAATTTTTTCCCAACCAAAATGTAATAAAATAAATTAGAGTATTAAATAAGTTTTAACATGCATAAAGCTCATAAATTACAAGGTCATCGGGCATGCACTACTTATGGTCCGAGCCTGCTAACTGGTAATCACCTACAGTCTCATCAACAACGTCATCTGCATCAATCAAGTCTAATGAGTCTAACGATTCAGCGTGCATAAAATGTTAATAACAAATAATAAATAATACAAATTCATCAGTTTAAAAATACTTGATACATAAGTTATCTAGGCATAAATATATATGACGTGGCTTTCCTGCATAAACATTTTCATAAAATATGTTTTGCTACACATAACAAATTTAAACATTTTGCGTAGAGCTGCTAATAGAAATGTGGCACCATAAATAATTCGTTTGATCAAACTAACACCACAACGTTTGGCCGGCAAGGATCACCACAGCCTTTGGACTGTATATCTATTACCACTCATAAGATAAGTTGGAAAGGTCCCCGAACACGTTCTCCGGTTTCCAGACCCGTACATTGATAATTTGGCCACAAAACAACTTACATACCTAAAAACAAATATTTTTTCACGTTATATTTATTTAAGAACATCGTATACCTAGTTGGATCTACCTCTAGACCCACTACCACCACTTAAAACTTACAATTCAAAGCATTCCATAAACTTGCGTCTTACTTGTATGACTCCCGAATAAAATAAAACGAATTGCGACTTACCCCCACGACTCGTGACTTGAATCAACCTTAACCAGCAACCTAACACACTATCCATAGCCTTATAATCACCTTTGGAACATCCCCAAACCATCCCGAAACAAGACAAGCAACTCTAGGCTCTATTCGGCCGCTTCTGGACACGTTTGGGTTCTATAGGGCTCCAAACTTACCACGGCTCGAACCAGCTCTTAACCAAGCCCTAGACCATGACCTTAGACCCTAACCAAGCCACTGATTTTGTCCTTACCAACTCAGGTCTTATGTGGACTTCGTGGAGCAATCGGTCGTGACATGCCTTTGCGCGCACGACCTTTTTGTCTCAAACAACTTTCCTACCTGACTAGCCCACAAATGACCAAGACCAGACCCACCTTATCACCCTAATACATGGTCCATACCCTATCCACGAGCCCTAGCCTAGCCCGAACCTGCCCCAACAATCTGAACACTGAAAATAGCCCCAACACGCACACAGCGGCAACTTGCGCTCCACCTTTTTTTCGTGCCACCAGACAACTTCTGACCCTTCAAGGAATGATAAATAATATCTAAACACATCCTAATACATCCCCAGAGACAGCAGTAACAGCCCGGACGATCTACACAAAGCCTATGCATCAAAAACTCATGAAAACTTGAAAAATCATGCGCATAAAAATTTCAGCATGCAAATTTATGTTTTGATTCAGATATTTCATTTATAAAAACGTTTTTCATGTATATATATCATCAAACTACAGTATATAACAAGATTGATGTGTCAAAAAAATTTTAGAACATGCCTTTGCGTTTAAACGCTCGAATAAACGAATACCAGCGCGAGGGAACATAAAGGATGAACGAAGTACAATTGCTAGATGTTTTCCTTGCCAAAAACTTGTGAAAATTCACCAAAATATTATAGCTAGATGTGGAGAAGTGGAATAATGTCAAACTCTGGCCTCGAGAATACAATAAGATCAGCATAGACTGTGTGGCCCTGTAGCTCGAGATCCATGTCTCTGACCACATTAGTATCTGAAATTTCTTCCCTAGATGGGTCTATCATAGAATAATTTACGTCGAACCTAGTGGGCCGGATGCCCAAACATCTCACAAAGTTTTTTGATATAAATTACTTCTTACTTGGCTGTTGAGGTTGATGATGAGGTGCTGGATAAGGCCTCTTGCCCTGCTTGTCATTCTCAATGTCCCTTTTATCCTATTCGGCTGCTAAGACTCTAGTCACAGCAACAAAGAAGGTCAAAGGACCAGCCACACGAACATCACGACGCAAGATCAAACGCAAACCATCTAGAAAGTGCCTGAACTTCTCTCTTGAATTATTTGTACTCATGGGCACAAAGTGACACCCTGCTCGAACTTCCTCACAATTTCCGCCACAATGCATTCCCCCTGCCTCATCGACATAAATTCCCTAGTTAGACGGGAGCGGACATCATTAATGAAGTGCTTTAAATAAAACACTTCTTTGAAACCCTTCCATATAAGGGTCTCAAGGTTCACAGTCACTGATACTCCTTCACAACACAGTACAGCATAATCCTTCAGCAGATAGGTGGTGCATCTAACTCTGTCAGCATCCTGCAATTCCATAAAAGTAAAGATCAACTATATGGACTTAATCCAACTCTCTGCCACCATAGGATCCGTCGTCCCCACAAAGTCCTTGGGGTCCATCTTGTGAAAGAGCTCATAAACTGCTTCCGGTATCGTCCTCCTCCCCACCTCAAAATTGTTCATAGCGAGCTGTGCCAAGAACTGGGTAATGCCAGCAAACATCTGTGCCTGAAGATCTGGTGGTGGATGTGGAGGGGAAGCTTTCTCCTCCTCATGATCCACATGATTCTCACGATCAACCACATGTCTGGGAGGCAAACTATTCCACAACCCAATCCAACACGTAATCAACATGCATAAAAATAATATTCATATAACATACTAAATGTTATTAAAAACTTAAACACACAGCAAAAGAAAATCGTACTTTAATACTTATTACATTTAAAATCGTAAAAACTTGCACACTTTAAGCATGACTTCCTAAGTTTCTCGCAACCGACAGTAGGCACAACCCTTTATTAGTACCTTGTTCTGATACCAACTGTAACGACCCTCACATAATACTTAAATTGTAACGTCTACAAATTTTTTAATGCTAGTAAATTTTTTTTATAAAAAAATAGCTCACATTTCAGAAAATAAACATCTAAATGTTTATTACATGCAAGCAACCCTACTGAAAAATATATCATTTAAAAATAATCATAAATATTTGACAATTTAAAATTGTGCAGTTTAAAATGAACAAACTCGTCCAACAGAATATGCGTAAATATAAACGAGTAAAAATTCTAATAATCATCAACATATCAAGACCAATGTACAAAAATGTTCAAATCCTCTCAAATCTCATAAAACCGTGATGTGCGGAAGAAATGTGTTCATCGGGTTGTGCGCGCACATCCAGTCATGCCTACTCAGAATTCGGCACCTCCGGTCCCCTACTGACACACTCACCTGCATTATTCACACCTAGTGAGTCTAAAGACTCAACACACATGTACTGGAATAACAAGTACATATACGTAGCACACAGCGGTGAAAAGTATAAAATAATCAACATACCTTTCATGAACTTAAAAAGAGCAAATGTAAACGTGTCATATGAAATCATAACATGTCAAAACAGCTCATCGTATCATCATATACTTATATATTTACATTAATTAAATTCAGTTCATTAGTTGTGACCTTCGTATCAGCTTTATCGTTTCATCATTATACGATGGATCCATCTTCATAAAACAGTGGTAACCGGGGGCTGTCGGACATCAGCGACAATGTTACCCATCCACTATGCCTAGGTCTCATTATTAGCATTTTCATATACATCATAAGCATTTACATATACATCGTTAGTCACAACTAACTCTCATCCTTCAAAACATCATCATTTTCATCACTTAACAAAATCATGCATATACGTAAATTTTCTTAAAATCAAACATGCAACGTAATTTTCATAATTTCATAAAAATCATAATCATGATGCATAAAAATTTTAAAGCATGATAAATTTGTGCTCAAGGCACTGCCAGGACCAAAAACTCACCCCGGGTGCAAAATGGTCATTTTCCCCTGGAAGCCCGAAATGACCGTTTTACCCCTAGACCTCTAAATTTCAACCCGAAGCTTACCAAACTCCTTAAAACATCCCAAAATATATTTATAAGCATTCCTTAGACGTAAACTTGAGCATGTTTCAAAACTTACACGATTCGTTTGAAAACATGGACAGGGGTCCCGGTTTTAACCCAAATCAACCCGAATTTCAACCAAAATTTTCCCAACATGAGATATGACTTAAACCTACATGTCCATCCTAAAAACCAGTTATTCCAGCCTACTTATAACCCTTGAACCAACCCCGATATGCTTCTGGAATTTTACTTTACGTGCTAACTCAAGACCCTAGTACACCAAATGTTATACACCTTAGATCCTAGCTCGAAACCACATGGACCAGCACCTCACCAGCTATACTGGGACCATGTTTGAATCCAAGAGGCTCTCGTGGACCAACCCTAGCTAACCCCACTGCCCAAAGCACCAGCCCCGTGCATCACTTCCCTCCCGAAGCCACGCCGCAACAAGACACCGAGTCACCCCTAAACCTAACCCCTTCGACCAACTCCTTACCCACAACCATCTGTCCTTGGCCCCCTTACAGCCTTGTCACACCAAACAGGGTCAGCTCCTTGGCTGGAAACAAACCATGCACGACCACGCAGCCCACATCCTTCAATCTCGCCCAACCCGAGCACATATGTGCTAAACCTCGATCGGCCCTCCATGCTCGCCCTTTAGCCACTCCAGCCCCTTACTCCCTTGGCCCCTGACGTTCTCCGCCCCTAACACAAAGATCAGCAGTACCCCTTGCACGATGGTAACCAAAAACGTGAGTTACAAACACATGTATGCATTTATTTTCATGTAAACCATGCAAAAATGAAGCTACAAGATGGACCAATGTTTTTCCTCATGCAATAACACATAAATCAGCATATAAACATGGTGTGAATGATGATAAAGGATATGGTGTGTCTTAGCATTTATATGATCAAAAGCTTGAAGATACACGCCTGGGACGTGAAACAGAGAAGCGGGGAGAAGTTCTCTTGAAGAACAATCAATGTCCGAGACTTGCTGGAGTTTTTTGATGAAGAACACGTGAGAGAAGCTGCTGAAAGGTGGGGTGGTGGCTGCTAAGTAGAGGAATAGGTTTAGGGTGGCTTAAAGGGGCTTTTAAAATGATTAATTAAGCACTAATGAGCCTAATATGAAAATTAAAGGATAAAAAGGGTTTTGAGCCCATCAAGCTTAAAAATAAACCCAAAGGGTCCAATAACACTCCCAAAAAATATTTCATTTTGATAGTTTTTGAAAATATCGCTTGAGCCCCCAAAAAGTCCTCTGATTCGACGAAATTTACGTACCGATGAAAAATACGCTCCGGCGGGTAAAAATACCCAACAAAGCCTATTTCTTAAAAAATACACTTAAAACACCTTTTATTAAGTAAAAATGAAACGTCCACTACTCGTTTTGTTTAAAAAGTACTAAATTGTTTTTTTTCTAAACCCTCACAAATTCGGCCGAACACATACAAAAATATATAAAATATTTTGACACCATTTTAAAAATAAAAAAACTGAATATATTTGAAATTCAAAGGAAATAATTCAAAAAATAAAATCGTCAAATGTTTTCAACTCCCAACTTAGCAATTTTGCTAAAACTAACAACCTCTCAAAAACCACTCAAAAGCATAATCAAAGTCCTAAAATTATATTTAACAAACTTAAAATCCTATATCATAACCATAAGTGCGGTAAACTACTAGAGTTGATCATCGGGTTGTGTGCACCTTCTGTCCAGTCAGATCAAGTATCAAGACCTCCCTTATCATTATTATCATATTCACCTGTATCGATCACACGTAGTGAGTCTAAAGACTCAACACACCATATTATTGATAACAAATAATACGTATACAGATCACAAGCAACGGTGAAAATACTTTTACGTAAAATATCATTTTCATTATCATCCATAAACTTAAATATTTTCTATATCAACATAAACATATTCATATTCATCGTATACGTACATGTAAAGTGAGTGTCTCGCAAGTTGGCATCTTGAGTCAAGCCAAGTCAATGGTTGGGTTTCAGTTATACACAACAGCTAATTGGGATAACAAACCAACTGCCATGTATAACAGATAGGCTTCTTAATCGATGGCAGGCAGGAATATAAAAGGAGATGGAAGGCTTGTGAAAGAGACACAGATAACAAAATAAATTACAGAGGAGAGTTTCAAGAGAAGGGAAGAAGAGAGATCTGGAAAGCTAGAGAAGATTGTATTCTTTGTTCTTGATTAGAAGCTCTGTAATTGTAAGTGTAATCGGGTGCATTGGTTCATTCAATAAAAAGAATGGTTGCTCTCCCATGGACGTAGGCATTTCTTTGCCGAACCACGTAAATCTCTTTGCATGTGTGAATATTGTTGTGTGTGTGTGTGTTGCTGTAAACGCATATCCAAGAAGAACGAATCCTAACAAGTGGCGCCGTCTGTGGGAATCTACGAGGATGGGTTCGTTAAAATTCGACATTGAAAAATTCTCAGGCAAAAATGATTTTGGCTTGTGGAGGATCAAGATGCGTGTGATCTTGGTGCAACAATGACTTGTCGAAGCCCTGAATGGAGAAGCAAATATGGCTACAACCTTGAAGGACACAGAAAAGGAAACAATTCTGGAGAAGGCTCATAGTGCAATCATTCTCAGCCTTGGAGATAAAGTCCTTCGTGAAGTTTCGAAGGAGAAATCTGCAGAAGATATATGGAAAAAGCTGGAAAAGTTGTACATGGCCAAATCTTTGGCCAATCGCCTATACATGAAGCAACGCTTGTACTCCTTCAAGATCAGAGATGAGAAAAATCTCCTGGATGAAATCGATGAATTCAACAAGATCTTGAATGATCTGGATAATGTGGACATCAAACTTGAAGAGGAGGACAAGGCTTCGTTTCTGCTAAATGCACTCCCTCATGCATATGACAATTTCAGAGAAGCCATGTTGTATGGAAGAGAAAAGACAATCTCGCTTGAAGAGGTCTTATCAGCCATTCAAGCGAAGGAACTTCAGAGGAACCATCAAACAACAAAAGAACCCCAAGGTGAGATATTTTATGTGCGAGGAAGAACAGAAAAGAGATCGCAAAAGGGGCCAAGAAATCGATCCAGATCAAAGAGTCAAACAAAGTATAAATGCTTCAATTGCCATCGTGAAGGACATTTTAAAAGAGATTGCCCAGAAAAGAAAAGAAGATACCAAGAAAGGCCCAAACAAAATGATGAAGTAGCAGCTGTAGTTGATGGATACGAATCAGCAGAAGCTCTCATGATCTTAGATCAAGATCCTAATAATGACTGGATTCTTGATTCGGGATGCACTTTCCACATGTGCCCTATGAAATCTTGGTTTGAAAGCTTCACAGAATCTGATGAAGGATTAGTGCTACTGGGAAATAATAAGCCATGCAGAATTAAAGGTACTGGCTCTATCAGATTGAGAATGCACGATGGACAAGACAGGTTACTGAACCAAGTGAGGTATGTTCCTGAATTAAAAAGGAATTTGATCTCACTAGGGACTCTTGATAGTGATGGTTTCATGTTTAAATCTGAAAATGGAACCATGAAAGTGATGAAGGGTTCATTAGTTGTCATGAAAGCTGTAAAGAGGAACTCACTGTATGTACTTCAAGGAAATACAGTGGTAGGTGGGGCTGCTATGGCACAAATGACAGCCAATAATGCAAGTCTTTGGCATTTAAGGCTTGGCCATGTGGGAGAAAAAGGGTTGATTGAATTATCAAGACAAGACCTGCTGTGTGGGGACAAAATTCAAAGCTTAGAATTTTGTGAGAACTGCATATTTGGAAAAGCAAAAGGGTGCACTTCGGATGTGGTAAACACACAACAAACAAGCCACTAGATTACGTTCATGCTGACCTTTGGGGCCCCTCAAGGACAGCAACTCATGGAGGAGGAAGATATTTTTTGTCCATAGTAGATGACTATACCAGGAGACTATGGGTTTACATATTGAAAACAAAGGATGAAGCAGCACTGAAATTCAAAGAATGGTTGCAGGCAATCGAGAATAAACTGGACAAAAAGTTGAAGCATCTCCGAACAGATAATGGATTAGAATTCTTTTCTGAATCATTCAAGGAACTTTGCAAGTCAAAGGGAATCACAAGACACAGGACTGTTGCTTGAAACCCACAACAAAATGGGGTAGCAGAAAGGATGAATCGTACACTGTTAGAACGAGTGAGATGCATGATAATAAGTGCTGGTTTACCTAAATCTTTCTGGGGAGAAGCAATACATACAGCATGCTACTTGATAAACCGATGCCCTTCAAGTGCTATCAATTTTAAAACACCAATGGAATTGTGGAAAGGAAGCCCGACTGAATACTCACACCTTAGAGTATTTGGTTGTTTGGCATATGCCCATATCAAGCAAGATAAACTAGGAGCAAGGGCTTTAAGATGAATCTTTATTGGTTATCATGATGGAGTCAAAGGATATAAAGTATGGAACTTGGAAGCCACTGGTCCTAAATGTTTTAATACACGGGACATCACTTTTGATGAAAGCAAGATGGGCTATGGATGGAAAGAAGGGTGCACTGTGATGAGCAAAACAGGTTATCAAGAAACACCAATTGAGGTGGAGCCAATTCACAATACCCCACAAGAGTCTGTGGTAGAAGAAGGAGATGAAGTTTCCACAGGAATTACAGATCATCATGCTACTGCCCAAGATCAACAGACACACATTTTAGCAAGAGACAGGCCGAGAAGAGAAGTCAGACCCCCTAAGAGGTATGCACATGCAGACTTAACATGGTATGCTCTTTCTGTAGCTGAAGAGGTGGAGTTCCTTGAGCCAACAACCTATGAGGAAGTTATCACTTGCAGCAAAAGAAAAGAATGGCAAGAAGCAATGGATGATGAGCTTCAATCCCTACTGAAAAACAATACGTGGCAGCTGGTAAACAAACCCAAGGGGCAGAGGATACTAGGATGTAAATGGTTGTATAAAGTAAAAGAAGGGCTGACAGAAGCAGAAAAATTTAAGTACAAAGCAAGGTTGGTGGCGAAAGATTATTCTCAGCTGGAAGGATTAGACTTTAATGAGATTTTCTCCCCGGTTGTCAAACACTGCTCTATAAGAATAATACTCGCTTTAGTAGCCCACTTGGACATGGAGCTTGAACAACTCGATGTAAAAACTGCATTCCTCCATGGAGAACTCGAAGAAACCATTTATATGGAAAAGCCTAAAGGATTTGAGCCAAAAGGGTCTGAACAGAAAGTTTGTCTCCTTAAAAGATCTCTCTATGGACTTAAACAAAGTCCAAGACAATGGTATAAGAGGTTCGATGTGTTTATGTTAAAGATCAACTTCGAAAGGAGTAGTTATGATAGTTGTGTCTACTTTAAACTCGGAGACAATGGAGTGATGACTTACCTCTTACTGTATGTGGATGATATGCTCATTGCAAGTGTGAGCAAATCTGAAATACAAGCTTTGAAACAGCTGCTTAGTTTAGAATTCGAAATAAAAGACTTGGGAAAAGCCAAGAGGATATTAGGGATGGAAATCACAAGGAAAAGGGACCACAATATTCTGTTTTTGAGCCAAGAGACATACATAAAGAAAGTGATCAAACGTTTCACTATGCATGATGCTAAAACAGTAAGCACACCATTAGGACACCACTTCAAACTCTCCCTGGTACAGTCACCAACAAGTGAAGAGGAGAGGATGAAAATGATGAATGTTCCATATGCTAGTGGTGTGGGAAGCATCATGTATGGGATGGTTTGTAGTCGACCGGACTTAGCCCACACAATAAGTTTGATTTCCAGGTTCATGGCCGATCCGAGGCAGCCTCATTGGGAAGCGCTGAAATGGACTCTAAGATACTTAAGGGGCACAGTGAATGTGGGATTAATGTTCAATAATCAACCTGAAATCACAAAACAAGCTCTTGAAGGTTTTGTGGATTCTGATTTTGCAGGGAACATAGACACAAGAAAGTCCATAACAGGTTATGTCTTTACCTTATTTGGTACAGCTATTAGCTGGAAAGCTGCATTACAGTCAGTAGTAGCTCTATCTACTACCGAAGCAGAGTTTATAGCTGTCACGGAGGCAATTAAGGAAGCAATCTGGCTTAAGAGACTCCTAGCTGAGCTTGGAATAAAACAAGAACATGTGGTGGTCAACTGTGATAATCAAAGTGCGATCCATCTGTCAAAGCACCTTGTATTCCACAAACGATCGAAGCATATCGATGTCAAGCTGCATTTTGTAAGGGACGTCATCTCTAAGGGAGAAATCAAACTTGAGAAGATAGCAACTGAAAACAATCCTGCAGATATGTTAACAAAGTCACTACTTTATGTCAAGTTCAAGTCCTGCTTGCACTTGATTAATACAGTGACTGCAGAGTAGATCAAGGTGGAGAATGGAGATTAGCCAAGCTTGGAGACAAGGTGGAGATTTGTAAAGTGAGTGTCTCGCAAGTTGGCATTTTGAGTCAAGCCAAGTCAATGGTTGGGTTTCAGTTATACACAACGGCTAATTGGGATAACAAACCAACTGCCATTTATAACAGATAGGCTTTTTAATCGATGGTAGGCAGGAATATAAAAGGAGATGGAAGGCTTGTGAAAGAGACACGGACAACAAAAGAAATTACAGAGGAGAGTTTCAAGAGAAGGGAAGAAGAGAGATCTGGAAAGCTAGAGAAGATTGTATTCTTTGTTCTTGATTAGAAGCTCTGTAATTGTAAGTGTAATCGGGTGCCTTGGTTCATTCAATAAAAAGAATGGTTGCTCTCCCGTCGACGTAGGCATTTCTTTGCCGAACCACGTAAATCTCTTTGCATGTGTGAATATTGTTGTGTGTGTGTGTGTTGCTGTAAATGCATATCCAAGAAGAACGAATCCTAACAATACACGTATCCCTTTTCGTTGAATTCAAATCGTTAATTGTGACTTTCGTATTCGTATTGGACGCGATGAATCCATCTACATGTAACCACAGCACTGGACGGTGGGGACATCAGCGACACTCTCACCCGTCAACTGAGCCTTGACCTTACGTATTAACATATCATTGTATTCGTATTAGTCACAATTACTTCACATCCTTCAACATTTCATATTTCCATCACTTTATAAAAATTAAAGAATGCATATATCATTTTTCTTTTAAACTAAACATGCAACATATCTTTTAACATTAACGTTTCATCATAAAATTTGATAAACATTTGAAATAATCATATTAACATATAAAACAGCATTCAGAGCACTACCATGACGTTTACTAATTTTCAGGTGTAAAATTACTGTTTTACACCTAGACGTAAAATTTCACGATTTTGACCATTTTTTATTTCCGTTAACTCTAGACCATCCCAAATAATTATTTAAGATTAGATAAATTTTTTTGTATTTTTATTTAGCTTAAATCGATGGTTTTTTTATTTATTATTTAATTATAAATTATTATGGTGTTTTAATCCCGTATTAATTCGAATTTTAAGATAAAATTCCCCAATTTAAAAGATAGACTTTCAATATTTTTTTTGCCATTGTGAACCATGATTTGACCCCCATTGAACCATGATTCAAACCCTATCCAAGAAAACCTTAAGTTCGAACCATGCCAAGAAAACCTATGAGCCAACTTATGTATTTCCGTGAGTCATGCTCGAACCACCCTGAACCATCTTCGGACCAGACCTCCCCTGGACCCTCATGAACCCTTAGAACCCCTAGCACTTGACCCTAGCTCGACCGAAGCAACCCATAACAGCAGAAAGCAGCGGCCGAGTAACCCTTAAGCACTAGGACTCTTCGATTTATTTGCTAGGACCCCAATCACCGAGCTAGCCCCTGACTCAGACCCTTGTGCCCCCTCTCGGGGCCCTAGAGACCTAGCCTAGCCTAGCTCTAAGCCCCATGGCCGAGCTACAAACCCATGAGCATGCTGCAACCCCTACGCGCCTTGGCTCAAGAAGAGTCCAAGCTTGCTAGGACTTCTTCCCAGCCACCGTACTCGAGTCCTAGCATGGTTAGGACTCCTCTCCTAACAAACCATGAACCATCCCAGCCCTGGTCGCACCCAAGTCGAACCATGCACCTTGGTTTCCCTCAAAGTCGAAGCTTGACATAAAACACACCCACTTGATTCCATCTTGTTCGTGTCTCTTTTGCAGCATATTAGTGCATCCTAGGACTCTTTAAATCGTGTAAATACAACCCATAACAATTCCTAATCATGGCAGCCCCTTCATGTACATATAAATCATTTTTTGGATCAAAAATCAAGTTTTAAAACCCATGTTGATGCATAAACGAAAATAAATCAAAGGGGTACTTGTTTATCATGCAAAACATATTCAAACACTTATTTAGGGCGTGATGGATGAGTGAAGGAAAGAATACGGCGTGCCTTTGGGTGTATAACGCAAGAATATTCGTTGACGAAGCGAAGAACGACGACGAGAAGACCTTAGGTGAATTTTCCTTGAAATTTCGAACCTTTGCTTTGATGAATATGTGTGTGTGCCGTGAGTTGTTGTGATGAAAAAGAGTCCTTGTAAACTTTAAGGGGTGGCGGCGTGTGATATCATTTAATTATGGGGTGGGTTTAGTCTTTTATAATTAATCAATACACCGACAATAACTTAGGCCCATTAACATGGTTAGTTAGGCCCATTAAGCCCATTAGTGCATTAATAAAATATTTCGTTTAGGAAAGTTTGTGAATTTATTAGCCAAGCTGCCAAAACGTTCGTATTTTTTTTGAAAATCGAATACCGATAAAATTTACGTCTCGTCGTATAAAATCACCTCAAAACTCCTTATTTTCAAAAATAATAAAAAGCATCAACCTTATTTTAAATAATTAAAAATAATTATTTAATAAAAACATTTTTATTCCATTTTTCAGCGTTCGGTCTCCGTTCTTCGATGAAACTCGAATAACTTTTAAAAATATATTTTAATGCATTCAAGTAGGTAACGACTATAAATTCATATAAACATATCACACATAATTAATTTAGCAATTAAAATCAATTAATTAGCTATTATTCATTTTCCCTAAATTTGCATGCAGTTGGATTACGTCATCTAATTTTGGACCTTACAAATTAAAATTAATCATTCAGTAAAAATATTTTTCTTAATTTTCCTCGGTCTCCGTTCCTCGTTCGGGCGCAAATACATCTTAAAATCTTAGTGCATGAATATTTAAATAAACCATGAATTAAAACACAAATTCATAAAATAAACATGCATTTAATGCTTTAAAACAATTTAATAAAATACCAAAAAAATTAATAAATTGCATGCATGATTTTTACGTGGACCATCAAATTTTCGGGACGTTACATAAAATATGCAAAAAATAATTTTTATATAATTAAATAATTGACTCTTAACATTTAAACTCAATAAAAACCTAACATCATTTTCGAAAATTCCAAACAAATAAACCTAAAATTTGAAACTAAAAAAAAAAAACAAAACAATTCAATTCTGAATATTTTGAGGCGTAAAAAAAGTAATTCACGTCGACATCCATAAAATATTTAAACCATCCAACGAAATAATTTGTTTTCCAACTAAAATGCAATAAAATAAATTAGAGTGTGAAATAAGTTTTAATATGCATGAACCTCATAAATTGCAAGGCCAATCGGGAATATAACGTCCAAAAATCATCTCACATAAACCGCATGCATGCAAATTATTTACATTGCTTAATTGCAATAATTAATTGATTTTAAATATTTAAATGATTCATATTATATGATTGAAGATTTAATTGTATGTTTTCATGAAAACTAAAGATTTGATCCGGACATTCGATAATAGGCTGGGAAAGGAGATCGGGGACAACCAAGATAAAAATAATTTTCAATAAATGTTTTGAGGCTTGATAATATGATTAATTTTTTTAAAAATGCTGGAGTCTAAATTATTTTACGAGGCGAGTTCTATTTTATCCAGGAAGCTTGTTATAGTCAAACGAAGAACCTTTAAAGCAAAAATTATTATTTTTGAAAAAAAAATTGGAATATTTTATTTTACAATTAAATAGATCTTAATAGGCCTGATTTAGCTAAGATTAATGGACCTAATTATTCTTAAACAAAAAATCCCAAAACCATAACTCATTAACACCTAAATTTTTGAAAATAATAAATAAGAAACTAGGGTTCTTGAGACTCAATTCAGTCAAAATTTTCACACACCACATACGCAAAAATTCAAAATTTGAAGAGCAAAAATTCAAGGAATTTTCGTCGCCCATTCGTCCCTCTTCGCAATCCACGTCAACGATCGAATATTCGAGCGTTTTTAACCCAAAGGCACGCTCTAATACTTATTTATGCACAATTCAAATCATATTTTATGCATGATTGATGTTTGCTAGCATGAAAAACAATTGAGTCCAAAATATTTAACGCTTTGAATATTATTTTCAATGTTTTGATAATTTTATGCATATACGAGCGAGTTATGAATTCTAACGAGCACATTGCCAATATAAGATTTTTAAAGGACGAATAAAGAGTCGTTTAAGGGAGAAACATGGGCTGGAAACATGAAAGGCTAAAGGAGAGTCGACCTAGGGTTATCCTTGGGGCTTAAGAGACAAAGTGGTTCGGCCAAGAGAGAAACACACCAGGGGCCGTCCAGGGCTGGGTCAAGATCCTGTGTTGGCTGCAACCAAGCGAGCTAGAGGGGTCTTTGGTGGCTGGACTCGGCAGCAGCAGGAAAAAAGGAGAATTCACAAGCCCTAGGACTCTTCACGCACGCATGCGTGCGGCGGGTTGCAGGGGCCTGGGCTGGTGCGCGTCACTAAAAAGAATCTAAAAGTCAATGATTGGAAGCTATCTTTCCTCGTGTGGTCTCACATTTATTGACTCTACTGTGCTCATCTAATATTAAATCTTTTATGCTACCTGGATTAATGTTCTTTACGAAGAAGAAAAAAACTTTTGTCCAAATCACCTCCAAAGATATTATATGCAAGTTGTTTGCTTTTCCAAGCTTTGTAACATGTAATGTCAACCCCCTAATTCCGCATCATTGTCATAATAGAATTGATTGAGGTGTCACTTGTTACTCCCGAAAGTTCTTTACCAATACGTCACAAATGACAGATGAGCTTGCTTGTCGGCTTTTTACACTTCTTGCCAAGTCACAAGTTTGTGTCTTGCAGTATGTATGAATCTCAAAATATGTCTCATAGTAATGTTTGGAAGTCTAAATTCTCCTGGTGCAACCTTTACTTATGCAACAAACCGCATATACACTTGGGGGAAGATTTCACACTTTCAAACTCAAAAGAAAAGTTCAACGCAATTTTAGATAATTCTTTTTTCACGACAGCCTTGTTTAAAATTCCTGACCAATATAGATATTAGAACCATTGGTTAATGAATATGTATCATTACTAGCATGCACATGAATCTCAATATCATCTAAATGCATAACAATGAGTTCAATATCGTTTTGCTGAATGAAGACATTGTCATCCACATGCACATCAGCCATGTACTCCACATCATTTTCCTAACTGAGCACATTATTTATATCTATATTCTGATTTGAACAAACATTATTCACATATTCGAATAGCTCATTGTTGCAACATTGCAACAATGATAAAAGACAAAAATTCTATCAAAGTAATCATCATACAATCTTTTTCACTACCATCATTGTATTCATTATCTACATCTCCATCATTCAAATCATGCACATTTATATCAACAGGCAAAATGCAATCAGTTCCAACAATATCAAAAGTTCTATCCGTCTCAACAACATCGAAAGTAGCAACAACATTGTGTTCAACTTTGACATAAAGCATAGGTCTGTCTCTCGCACAACCAAAATATAAGCACGTTTTCAAATCATTATCATTTTCAATACGCATAGGACGAATATTGCAATACTTCACATCCGATATATAACTGAATCTCAATTGTTTTGTGCCATCTAGATTCTTAACTTTATATATCTCACATCGTAAATATTCTATCGAACAAATTTCGGAGTCCACGGGAATGGCTGACCACTTACCAGTAGATCATTGACGCCATTTAAATATATTATCTTCATTACTTTTTCATTCAATGTCGTACTCAAAGATGTTGGCATATCCTATAAAATTATAAAACATCGGTTACATGCTACAATCAATCAAGTGTAATAGAAATATTATTAATTCAAAATATTTATTTCAATAAAAAAACCTACCGAACGTGATGGAACTCCACCAAACATTATGACATGATGAAATCCGACCGAACGCGATGAGATTCAACCCAACATGATGCAACACCACCCAAACCCAATCAAACATGATGTCCCTCGACCCAACATGATGAAACACAACGCAAAATGATGAAACCCGACCAAACATGATGTCATTTAGCCAACATGACGAAACACAACCCACCATGACGATACAAGACCCAAAATCATGACACTCGGCCCAAAATATATTCTAAAAACAAAGCAATACCTGGCCCAACATGATGCAACTCGACCGAAACCTCTAACAATGTTGAAACTCAGCCTCAAAAACTCAACCCAGACCCTTGAATCATTTCAACACTTGTAAATTACAGACAACATTTTCATTTTCATCGTAAACAAAGAGATCATTATAAAAAGTTTGGTATAAATAACACCTACATTGTAAAATTATACTTGCGTTTCTCAAATTATCTTTGATTCAATATTTCTTTGGTTTCGTCATAAATGATATTATCTAACCTTAGCTAACTCTCTTAATTATTGTATTAATAAGTCCATTCACCCTTCATTTTAATTAAATTTCAAATATTTTATATATTTTTTATTGGCCCCAACAATCAGTATCGAACCTATAAAAAATTGGCACCTCGGTACTATGGCCCTTTTAAGATAGTTCAAAAAATTGGACAGGTTGCTTACAGAGCCGTGCCTATTAGGAGGCAAATGAGTCCAATGACTCAGGCCCCTCTTTTTGGGAGCCCGAAATTTTTTTTAAAAAAAATTTATTGTATATAATAATAGTTATTAGATAGCCCAAAATCAAGTATTTATTAAATGGAACTTGCTTAGCCTGTTATCGATTTATTCCTCAATCTTCCCCAATATTCATCTGCAAACAAGCTTTAATCGACTCCAGTCATTGCGTCGCCTCTAGGTTTGATTGAAAGACCCGTGAGGAGCTGTAAGTCTATTTTCTTGTATTTGCTTTGTTCAAGCTTCTAATTTTTTATTGTAGTTTTTTACTTTCTTCGGGGCTTTATGTGGTATCTATAATCTACTCTTTTTGACTGAAATTTTGGTGGATGTAATGCTTATCCGGCTTTTAAATGCACATATTGATTATAAAATATTGTTGACTGTCCCGGTCACAGCAGCAAATGCAGAGCGAAGTTTCTCAAAGATAAAGCTCATCAAAACTTTTCTCCGATCAACCATGTCACGAGAAAGATTGAATGGATTGGCTATGTTATCGATTGAGAAAGAAATTACTGAACAACTTGATTATACAGACTTGATTAGTATTTTTAGCTTTAAAACTGTTAGACGGATTGTTTTTTAGTGATCATTTTGGACATGTTTGATATTTTTATTCCTTTAGTTTTTTATATTGTCTTTGACGTATTGATTTAATTTGAAAAATTGCTATGGAACGAAAAAAAATATGAACACACATTATGATTCGGAGGTCTTTTTAAAAGTTAGACTCAGGCCCAAATATTGTTAGGATCGGCCCTGGTTGCTTATAAACAAAAGTTTTCTCCGGGGACTAGAATGAAGAATCCACCCTGTTTGTTATTCATGCTTCTTGTGCAAAGAAAGCAGTGGGAAATCTATCTCAGGAACAGAGTCTTCCAATGGTCTGGACACTGATCTAAGCTTTGGTTATGAGCCACAACTAATTCTTTCCAAACGGATAAAAAACAAACGAAGAGAGCCGCGACCTCAGGTATTGACGCAATGGAAAGAAAAACCACCCGAAGAAGCTACTTGGGAGGATGTCGCAGATTTATCAATTCAGTTTCCTACATTCAACTTTGAGGACAAGGCTGGTCTCGCGGATCTCAATCAGTGAGAATGAAAAGTCCATAATAAAAAATGTCTGCATAAGAGAAAGGTAAGTAGGTTAGTCGGGAAATAACAAGGTGGGAAAGGGGAAATTCGTAGACAGTTATCAATTATATTTGTTGTTGGGTGAAATTACGTTGCTAGGGTTAAATTATCTTTTTTGTACGGAGAAATAATCTCTGCGAGTATTAATCAGTGTTCTAAAAAGCGTGCGCATAAGCACGTTTCAGCTTAAAACTCGACAAAAACGCTCTGCTTATTAGAAAAGCAGAAAAAACGATTAAACCATAGTTTGATCGAATTAAGCGTCATTAAGACGTTTAATTAAGTTTGTTTAAGCACAATTAATAGCATCTATTTATTTTTAATTTTTTTATTTTGAAGGTATGTTTTTTATTTTAAAATAATAAATTAGATTTATAATTTAGATGTTTATTTTTTAATTTTAATTATGATTAAGCATGTCTAATAATGATTTGATAAATATTTAGCATTTTTTAATGTGATCTAGTTGCAAAAACAAATAAAGATTGTAATTTTGAGATTTTTATGATTTTATAAATATGAGAATTAATGCATCAAACTTAAATTTATAATATTGATGTATCATTCTATCTATTTATTAGTTTGAGATAATTACAATTACATTAAAGATAAAAAACGCTTCTTCACGTTTAAGCATGTACTAATCTCGCTTAAGCTTGAAAAACTTGGAGCTCGACATCTGCGCTTCGGGACGCTTCACGCTTTTTAGAACCTTGGTATTAATATTGTATTCATTGTGTTTGTAATGTTCATTCCAGTTCCTCCTATGTGTTGATATAAATGTTGCAAGGATTTTCTACTGTTAAAAATTGTGGTAGAAACTAGCAAACGTAACAATCACATTAAACTTAATCATATACACAATCTGACTTGAACCCAAATTTAATGGATTGACCTATGAGACAATTATACTTGTAATTTTTTTGACTTCTCCAATTTTTACATAATACATTTACAAAAACTTCAATACAATTCCACTAACATACCCATAACTGATACAAAAAGATCATGTCATCCCTAATCATAATTAATGATTGTATAAGAAATAAACAAATTGAGCAAAAAATATAATAAGTGCTATCAATTCTAGGATAACCCAAAGAAGGCAAGCCCAAGGGCACGATTCAGTTGAAAGAAATTATGATTAGTTGTCAGAATAAAATGGGAAAATACTTCCTCCATCCTTTTAAATTACAAAAAACACAATATTATCATGTCATTTTTTGCTTCTATTTTCTCACTGGGAAAGAAAGGAATATACAGCCCAAAAAACCCCTGCCACCATTACTTCTCTGGAGTACTTGAGTGAACTACCAATCGAAGAATGATGAAAAAAATCACTCTCCAACAAACAATTACTAATCTCCTAATGCGCATCAACAGTGACATAACGGCAAACGATTTTTACAAACGGCTGAAAAGAGGTCTAGGGTTCACAAAAAATAATCTGGAGTTTTGCGAGTCGTATCAGGTTCAATCTGCCGAGGAGCTGGGTCGAACTGGAGGAAATTCTGATCCATGTTCTCCCCAATTTCGAGTATGGCAGCCATATTTCCACAACGATAACAATAGTTTGGAGCGCTAAAGACTGTTACTACGTTCTTGTCCTACAAATACATGAAAGAGAAACGAGTGATGAAACTGTTGTTAGACATGAAGGTTGATGTGATTGTGTGATTCAGATTATTAGCATACCTGGCACCAATTGAAGCCCTCCATGACAAGCTGGTGAGCTCTTGAAATTAGGGAGAGACCATTGGTGTGGTTGAATTGAGCCGCGATATCTTGACCAAAAGTGTATCCAGCGCCACGGGGCGATATGCCCCAACCACAGCGATCATCCGGATCAGACCATAAGAGATCGCACATCGGTCCTTCATGTGGAACCTACAACCCAATCAACAAGCATGTAGATCAAGAACAGGCTTTGGAAAATGACTCACAACATAAAGATGTCAAGGAGGTATTCTCTTAGCTTAGAACAAAAATAGCATTATAGCTCCGGAGTAAAATATCAACACCAAACCCAAATTGTCCCATCGCCTCATACAAGCAAGGACAAAATACTAAAAATAGGATATACTATACATGTACCAGAGAGATAATAGAGACGCAAGTGACAATAAAAACTCCCGGTACCTCCTGTATACGGTCCAAAGCTCGGATGTTGTCTAGTGTATCAAGAGATGGTGAAAGACCTCCATGCAAACAAAATATCTAGAAGGAAGCATTGCAAGACATCAGACAAAAAGTTATTCCATTGACAAAACCAAAACGGAGTGTGGCAACTTATAATCCACACCTGACTCTCAATTAGTGCAGTCAAGGGTAGATAATCAAAAAGATCCGTGAAATACTTCCAGACGTTGGCATTGCCATACTTTCTCAGGCATTCATCATAGAACCCATATCTAGCAAACCAAAAGAGGTGAATTAGTCAACCTGAAAATGATCAAATTAAGAAGAATATAGTCTTCAAATTTTGGAGATGCTCAAGAACATAGCTAATTTTAACTTTCCATCTAAAGCCATTCAGTGAGCAGATCTGATATCAAGGAAAAATTTCATTTCATGTGAGATAAAATCTTTAAAACGATGCCCATTTCCTCCGTAATTTTGGGTTATAGTGTAAATTGTGCAGCTTTTCATTAGGTTTTGATGAGGATAATCTATGCCACTTCAAAGGATATCTATCGGTAAAAGCATATGGAAGAAAGTAGATGTCTTACACTTGAGTGATTTGCCGACTTTCATGATTCCCTCTAAGAATGGTAATTCTATCTCTATAACGAACTTTTAAAGCAACTAAAAGTGTAACGGTCTCCACTGAGTAGTACCCACGGTCTGCATGACACAAAATGTATCATTAGAGAACTGCTAAGATGTCCTTCTAACAGGCCAGCTAATTTATAGAACTATATTACCACAAGGATACACAAGACAAAATTCTTTATTAGTGAAGCATGATTCAATAATTGTGACCAAACTCAATTGCCAAAAGGACATGTTGGCAAGGATAGGTATCGAAGATTCCGTCGATATGAAAGAAAATACAGATGCAAAAACTCCAAAATTGCATGTCTAGAGTCATTACTGTAGTAAAGCCAGGTAAAGTTCCATAAAATGTGATAAGGAATCAGCTGTCATTCACACCTCATTGATTTTTCTTTCATTATTACCCTTCTTACCATATTAAAAACATTTTCAAATCACTCCATATTTTAAATAGAAAAAAATCAAAATAAAAATTCTCTTTTAAATCGAATAATTTTTCTAAATCGAAAATAATTTCGTGTTAAATATTTAATATTATTTGATCAAATTAAAAATAATAATAGCACATACAATGCATGTGCATCTTTTACTAGTGTATATATATATATATATACATATATATATATATATATATATATATATATATATATATATGTTATTTGTTTGATGCATATGAACTGGTTCTGTTGGGAGTTTTAGCTAATTTTTGAAACTTGGATAAATCATAGATGGGTTTTCTTCTTGTTTGTAGGTGTCCATCGTTGATATTTTGAGAAGATGACTAATTTTTTACTTTATAATTGATGTTTATATATATATATATATATATATATCTCTGAAACAATCTAGGCATAACAATTTAACGCTCATAATTCAGTTCACTTCCCACATGCAAATACATCGATTATCCAATTTATTTTTCTGGCCTAGACTAGAAACATCAATTATAAAGTAAAAAATTAGTCATCTTCTCAAAATATCAACGATGGACACCTACAAACAAGAAGAAAACCCATCTATGATTTATCCAAGTTTCAAAAATTAGCTAAAACTCCCAACAGAACCAGTTCATATGCATCAAACAAATAACACAAACCAAGATAAGCTCCATAAAATTGCCCAAAAGCCATGGAAAACTCACCAACATAGTCTCCCATGAAGAGGTAATTAGTATCGGGAGCGTTTCCGCCTATTCGAAAAAGCTCGATCAGATCGTAAAACTGTCCGTGAATATCGCCGCACACTGTCACGGGGCATTTCACCGGCTGCACATTCCATTCCTCCACTAAAATTGCTCGCGCTTGCTCGCATAGAGACCTCACATCCGCCTCCAATAGCGGCTTGCACTCCATCAACTGATCTATTTGCCTACCCAAATCCCCATGACCAGGCATTTTCTGTATAATTATTATAAAAAACACACAACCCCCCTTTCGGTTGCTCTAATTTCAAACCCGTAGATGTGAAAATTGAGTTTGTACTCAAATTCAAATTTAAGAAAATATAAACACAAAAAAGGGACTCCAGATCACAGCAGACCTAGAATTATGACAAATTTTGGCTTAAACTTCATCACCGGTCTCGGTCATCCAGATTCGTCTCTACTACAGGAGAATCAACAGAATTACTGATGTAACTTCGAGGAAATTTTCAGCCGAAATCATGTGGGGTAAAATTTGGCGTAGGGAAGAAAATGAGAGAAGAAGAATGGTAAAAAGCCAAATGAAACTCAAATGAACTCAAAATGAGATGCAAAAGAAGAGTCGGATTTCTCTAGCTATTTTATTTTACTTTCAATATTTTATTTCTAATTAATCTTTGTCATTTATATAATTAAAAATAAAATTTTTTATATTTCTAAACTTATTTAACATAATATAATCTCAATATTTATCCTATACAATTTATTTTTGATATTTATCTCTAAAATATAGTATCTTATATTTGAATAAAATTTTATTCCTAAAAACATATGTTTCCATGCTTGTAAGATTGGTTTTATGGCAAGATAATAAGGCCAAGATATTGGTGAAGTATATTTACGAAATATTCATAAAAGAACAAGGCGTAGCTTCTAGAGTTTCTATGAGAATACACAGAGTTCAGAATTGAAGATTTTCGTGTGGAGTTTGTGTGATTGATTCACATACTTTCCGTGTTACTCATTGGTGTTGACGACACTCAAGAAAAACACTGCGTGAAGTGTTGGGGAAGAGTGGTTTCGTTTGGTTTTAAGCAATACGGTTTTTGTTTTATGCATCTAGTATGTGGTTGGAGTTTTTGATGTATTTTAATATCTTGGAATGTCAAGGAATTTGGTTTTGTTAATCTCACTAGTATTGTTTTGTGTAAACAATTTACATATTTTTCTAGTGAAGTTTTTTAATTAGACATTGTACAAGTATTCGTACTTGTACATAATTTAATCCATATTATTCTAGTTATTAAAGTTTACGTATGTGTTAAATAATTAATTTTCGCTGCATGTTGTGTCATAGTGTTGACAACACCAGCGCACAACACTAATTGCTGATACACACATCATAAGTTATTTCATATTCGTTCATGATCTACAACACTTCTTTCAATTGGTATCAGTTCCAATGCTTGATATACTAAGTGATTGATTCTGTTTTTCTGTTGTTTTATAGGAAATATAACAATATCTCAATGAACACATTGGCTCAAGTGTTGCTTTTAGACCACCGGTCTTGGATGGATCGAATTATACGTTTTGAAAAGTCAAGATGAGGAGTACATAAAATTCATCGAGGAAAGAGCTTGGCAACGAGTTCTAGATGGTTGGTCACCACTTAGAATTGTTGATGCAGATGGTGTCAGTCAAGTTAAACTTGAGAGTGCATGGTCTAATGATGAGGTTCAGGCCTCAAATTTCAACTTAAAGGTAATCAATGCTATCTTTACCTCTGTTCATGTCAACATGTTCAGCCTCATTACCAATTGCATATCTACCAAAGACGCTCGGGACATTGTCCAAAACACTGTGAAGGATCAAAAAGTGTTCATAAAACAAAACTGAGGATGCTGACCTCCAAATTTGAGAGCCTCGGTATGGAAGAAAATGAGACCATTGTTAAGTATGATCGAAGGCTTCAGGACATAGCTAATGAAGCTTTTAGTCTCGGTGATCCTTTGTCTAATGAAAGGCTTGTCAGCAAGGTATTGAGATCCCTTCCATGACGGTTTAACATCAAGACCTGTGCCATTAATGAGTCAAACTGACGCGTTTACATTAAATCTAGAAGATTTGATAAGCTCCTTCAAGACGTTTGAGATGAATTTAGATTTGCAAAGAAGAGATAAGGGGAAGAACATTGCATTACAAGCTACTGATGACTCCTCCAACAATCTAATTCAGGAAGCAAATGAATCTGATCTCGATGAGAAGTCAATCTCCTTGATTACTAAGAAGTTCGGTTATTACTTGAAGAGAATGAGAGACAAGAAGGAAATTGTGCAACCAAGGAAACCTTTTTTTGGCCCTTCTGACAAAAATAAACTGCATACACCTACTCAAGGGTATTTTAAACCAAGAAATGATTTGATGGCTCGACCAGAAACTAAAATATTGGATTTGGTACAGTGCGGAGAGTGTTCTGGATATGGGCATTTTATGCAAATGAGTGTGCCAATCGACTGCACAGAAATAAAACATTGACCATTTCCTTGAGTGATGATGAAGAACTTGAATCCAGTAATGGAGATTATTTAACCTCTTTGTATGCTATTTTGAGGAATACACTCAAACTGCAAGTCAATCCACTTCGTGTTGTCATTGGTGTTGCAACACCGGGCCGCAAAACCATCTCACATTATGCCTTAATGCTAAATCTCTTGGGAACTCAAACTGTGAAGAAATCCAGGAAAGACCAAGAAGAGTTTACTATAGAGACTGTCCAGATGATGTATGAAAAGCTGTATGATGATTGAATCAAAATAAATGAGACAAATTCGACGATTTCAAAATAAAATAATGAGTTAAAAAGCAGTTTGTCTCGAATTTAAATCTTATTGAGTAGAAAGGATCTTGAACTTTGTAAAGTCGAGAATAATCATGAGAAAGCCTCACAAAATCTTGCAAAATTCAGCTCAAGTTCATCAAAGCATGACTCAATGCTAACAATGGGAAAAGATAGCAGAGTTGGTGTTGGATATGTTGAAAGCGTATACAAACATGGTGAATCTTCCAAATCCAGATCAAAATCAACTGTGCTTATAAAGGGAAATGAAGATCGTTCAGTCTCCTTAATGGTTGACTTTTTTGTGAAGAATCTGCCAACCTCGAAGCTAGTCTCGGAATAAAGGCCAAAACAAATCAAATTTCCCTAGACTCTTTTGAAAGTTGATACTCCAGTGAAGTTGTCACAAACCAAGAAGCCAATGTAAACCTCTACACCAAAGCAAAGAAATTGACAATTTATCTTCCATTACTACCATAAGCATGGGCCTATCAAGCCTTTTTGCTATAAACTAAGAGATGACTACCTGAATTGGCAATCAAATCGGGTATTGGACAAGGTGTTCCACAACACCAAGCACAAAACCGCAGTAAAAAATTCTTCCTCAAGGAAAATATGGTACCCGAAACTATTATCGATGCAATGTTATTTATACTTCTTTAAAAATTAACATTACAGGTGTGTGGTACTTTGACAGTGGGTGCTCACGCCATATGACCAGATCTAAAGAACACCTCACATATCATATTGAAGTAAGGAGTGGACGTGTAACTTATTGTGGTGGTGCCAAAGAAAGAATTGTAGGCAAAAGAACCCTGAATGTTGATGGGCTTCCTGAACTCCATAATTTTCTACACGTTTAAATACTTAACTCGAACTTTATAAGCATAAGCCAACTCTGTGATGATGCTTTGCATGTTAGGTTCAATAAAAACAATTGTGAAATTTTTAATGATGCCAATTTTTTTGTAATGTCAGGTGCTTGGTCTGCTGAAAATTTCTATCATTTGGGTGAATGTGATGATTTTCGAAGTGCCGACGTGAGTGATTGAACTATGGCATCAGAAATTAGGACACGTGAGCTTAAAAACTTTGAAGAATCTGTGCAAGTTTGATGATGAGAGAGGTATGCCCAATCTGAGTTCAGGTAATGCATATGTTTGTGGACCGTGTCAGAAGATAAGCATACCCGTGTTGCGCACTCGGTGTTGCAAAATTTGGGACAACACGGTGCCTTGAACTCTTGCACATGGATCTAATAGATCCAATGGATGTTGAAAGTTTGGGTGGTAAGAAATATCCTTTTTTTTTTATGTTGATGATTTTTCTCGTTTAATAAGGTAAGTTTTCTTAGAGAAAAATCTGATACTTTTGATTTTTTAAAGAAATTGCATGCTAGACTAACCAATTTGCCTGAAGTGAGGGTGGTTAAAATTAGAACTGATCATGGTAAGGAGTTCGAAAATTCTCATTTTAATTCTCTTTGAGATAAGAAATGTATCACTCATGAATTTTCAGCTCTGAAGACCTCTCAATAAAACAGCATAGTTGAAAGAAAAAATCAAACCTTTCAAGAAATGGCTCGGGTCATGCTATGTTCCAAAAATGTGTCAAAGCGCTTCTGGGCCGAAGCTTTAAAAATTGCATGTTTAATTTCAAACCGAGTATTTTTAAGGAATGGATCAACGATGACATTCTATGAAATCATCATGGGAAAGAAATCAAACTTTAAATACTTTCATAAATTGTTTTGAATGATAGAGATTATCTCACGAAATTCGATTCCAAAAGTGATAAATGTATATTTATTGGATATTCAATTAATATTTGGGCTTATCGTGTGTTTAATTTGAGAACTAGGACAACTATTGAGCCAATTAATGTTGAGTTTGATGATTTTGCAGACCTAACAGGAAAAACCAAAGAGGATGATACTGAAGGACTGCTGGATGTAAGTGAGCCACTGAACATAAATTG
Organism: Primulina eburnea; assembly: GCF_022965805.1. Taxonomy (NCBI): domain Eukaryota; kingdom Viridiplantae; phylum Streptophyta; class Magnoliopsida; order Lamiales; family Gesneriaceae; genus Primulina; species Primulina eburnea. Next base: position 24,795,648 of record NC_133118.1, read on the forward strand.
TGTTGAGTCTGGTGTTGAGACCAGAGAGGCAACACCCAACACAACACCACCACGGAGTCGAACAGAAACACTAGTGTTGGAACATTTCATGTTCACAATCTTAATTTTGATATTAACAAAACTTGCTATTTTGTTTCTAATGATTTACTTTAGTACACAGGTAGCTAGGAACTGATCAGGCTTCTAACTGATCAGTTAAGCGAGGTAAAACTGAAGATGTCGAAGACGCCAACTGAAAGCATCAACTGATCAACCAAATTGAACTTGTTCAACTGATGTTTCGTAAATGAGTTCAACTGAATGTTCAGTTGATAGGTAGTTCAGCAGGAGAACCTCAGAGCCCGGCCAGCAGAAGGAGTGTTCAACTGATGAAGAGCCCAACTGAAAACCATTTCAATTGAACAAGAGTGAAATCAATTCAACTGACGAGTCAACTGATTTCACCAGCCCAACTGAAGACTAGTTCAACTGACTAGTTCAGAACATCAGTTAGGAGCAATCTGTTGCAGATCAAGACAAGCTGATATAATTGGAATCCAGTTGTGCGGAAAGGTACAAAAACATTTGTCCTATCAAATGACAATAATAGACGTTGCATCAGAGATTAAAGAAAAAAGTGTTCCAGAAAGAACAAGACAAATTTCGAGGAACAGATTCAAAATGCAACGGATACAATAATTGAGTCTCACTGTACGATCAAACTTCGCGCCTATAAGTATAGAGTGAAGATCAGTGAAGAAATACACAACACAATAGAGAAAAGAAAAGGGCAGGCTTCAAAGTCATATCAGCTTAAGAGAGAAGCATTCAGCCCAGTCGAGGGAACACTTAAACGTGTTATCAGATTTAAATTAGAAGCATATTTCCATCAGTGTGTGAGAACACGTTCGGGTAGTTTTCACAAATCAATTGTGACACACACACACACTCCATCACCCAAAATACAGTCTTGCACAAAGACGTTAAACTTGTGTATGTAGTCTTTCTCACATTTTTCAGTTAGGCAGTGGGTAAGTCCTAAGCTGGGTGGGTTTATACAAGTATTTGTATCGATTAAAGTCTTCTAGTGAATCCTACCCGATGTGGTAGAAGGGGTGACGTACGAGCAGTTGAAGTCTACGAACATCCATAAACATATATTGTGTATTTGACTATTGTTTTTAAACTAATTTAACTAGTTAGAGCATCTGTTGGTTCAGTTCTCACCATAACTAAACTAAAGAATGCAAAAACTAATCTAGTCTTTTGGTTATTCAGTTACACAAGATATACAAATATATCAGTGTTTCTTAACGAAGGATTATTTAGAGTATTTTCCGCTTGGTTCTATACCAATCTCGATCTAATTCATCGGTGTATACATTCTTACAACACGAGCTATTGAAGCTCTTGGAGAATATTTTGTTTGAAGCACCTCAAGGTGCTCTGTAAACGATCCTTCAACTAGAGAATGAGGACAATGATGACGAGGTTAATAATGAAGGAAATGATATTCCAAGCAAGATTCAGAAGAACCACCCATCATCACAGATAATTGGTGACATGCATGATGATGTGAAAACAAGAAACAAGGAAAGAGTGGACTACCACAAATGATTGGATTAGTCTGCATGAGCTCCACAATTTCACATGTAAGTCTGTAGTGACCCGTTCCAGAATCACCTACTAATCAAAAACTAAGCATGCAATTAACCTAATTAATTATAATCAGAGATAACAGCGGAAATATGGCCAACAACAATAGTTATACAACCCAATCGAAATCGAAGTCTAGACTAACTCAAAATGAAATATCCAGTACAACCATATCGAATCAAATGGAAAACACTGAAAACTAAACCAACCAGCTACTCAACGTCCTCCTCCTGCTCCTCCTGAGCCATCCAACCTGAGGCCTGCCCCGTGGGAATGGGGTGTCCAAGAATAAACAAAACCGAGGACGTGAGCGATAAGAACGCCCAGTACAAAAGTATGAGTATACAAACCTATATGAAATGCACATGCTATGATATGATACCAGGGTAGTCAAGAAACAGGAATCACAAAGGATCTCAAAATGCTCAGTCTAGAGACGCCAAGTGGATAGTGCCGCGCGGTCCAACCTCTGGGTCACTGCATCCACTGCAAGAACAGACGTGGACCTAAAATGTCCCGGACCACCGAAGCCCTCCCGACCCGTCGGCCACTGTGTACTCTCGGTGTCCATGCGTCCACAAGACAGGGCTGAGCGGCCCCAAGATATAGCTTATCTCGAAAGAGATACAGCTCAACAGTAAAGGCTATCTCGAAGGAGATACGGCTCAACATGATATGCAATATGCATCATAACTCGTGACATAATAGCATGCATCATATGACATATAACAATGCAGCAAATACTCATGCAACACATATATGAATGTATACTCAACCAGGATATCTCGGATAGTACTTTCGTACCTCTATCACAGCAAGCCTAGCCTTACGCAACACCGCTAATCAGGTCTAGCACAAGCCTACGCATCAAAAGCATACTCAATCAATACTACCATGCTCGACTAGCAAAACCAGTACTCCCTAGTACTACCAAAGGTTTAGGGTTTACCTTCGTCCGTCGACAGCCCTTTGATGTCGATTGCCTTGAAACTCAGGCGCCGCTACGCTACTACTCCTGGCAGCTCTTGGCTATCGCTCGACCAACAACTAACCCTAGAAACCTTCCAAATCCTCTCAACTATGAGGCAAAATCATGAATTGGCAAGTCACAAATGAGAAATCCGAGCACTATTTATAGGCCATGTTCGGATCCTCCGAACAACACTTCGGAACGTCCGAACGCTACGTGTCCATTGGCTCTTGACAGCTCATGATCGGATCCTCCGATCATACACTTCGGACCGTCCGAACATGCATGGAAAAATGACGTGTCGATCAACACTTGACACCTATGATCGGATTCACCGAACTACACTTCGGATCGTCCGAACTCTTCGGTGCTTCCGAACCCTCTTCGGTCCGTCCGATCATGACCATAGCCAAAATTATACCTTAAACCTTCTTAATCACCATTACTCTGTTAATTACCCAATTTGGAATTCGGGCTACTACATTCTCCCCCCCTTAAAAGATTTCGTCCTCGAAATCAGGCTTAGAGAATGAACAAAACGAAATAACAACATCATTAATACATCTCAATTGTTGTTGAATACAACTGATACTATGATTACAACTGAAAACACAAACTTATATAAAGCACAACTCAAAAGAGCTCTGGATGCTCCGAACGCATACGACTCTCTAACTCCCAAGTGGCTTCTTCAGTGCCTCGACGCTGCCACTGCACTAAGACAAGAGGAATGATCTTATTCCGCAACACCTTATCTTTGCGATCTAGAATCTGAACTGGTCGCTCCACGTAAGACAAATCCGTATCAAGTTGAACTTCAGATGGATGTAAGATGTGCGACTCATCTGCTACATAACGTCTCAACAAGGATACGTGGAACACATCATGAATACTTGATAGGTACGGCGGCAACGCAAGTCTGTAAGCTAAATCTCCCACACATTCCAGTATCTCGAATGGACCAATAAATCTCGGAGACAGCTTACCCTTGAGACCAAATCTCAAAATCCTGCGAAAATGCGAAACTCGGAGAAACACCTTCTCACCTGGCTGAAAATGAAGAGGTCGACGCTTTGTGTTCGCATAACTAGCCTGTCGATCCTGAGCAGTCTTAATCCGCTTCTTGATTACTGCAACCTTATCTATAGCCTGCTGGACTAACTCCGGTCCCTCTACCTGTCGTTCCCCGACTTCATCCCAGAATAATGGAGTACGACAACGTCGCCCGTACAACGCCTCAAATGGTGCCATACCAATACTACGATGATAGCTGTTGTTGTACGCGAACTCAATCAAAGGCAAATGATCCTGCCAAGCGGGTCCGAAATCCATAACACAGGCTCGCAACATATCCTCAAGCGTACGGATAGTCCTCTCTGATTGACCGTCAGTCTCCGGATGATAAGCAGTACTCAGACTCAGTGTAGTACCCAAAGCTGACTGGAAACTACCCCAAAACCGTGAGGTAAAACGAGGATCTCTGTCACTAACAATACTGACAGACACTCCATGCAAACGTACAATCTCCTGAATGTACAATCGAGCCATACGATCGAAAGTGAAATCACGATTATACGGCAGAAAATGAGCAGACTTGGTGAGTCGATCCACCACTACCCAGATAGCATCGCTGTTCCTCGAAGATAATGGCAAGTGAGTAATGAAATCCATCGTAATATGCTCCCACTTCCATTCTGGAATAGGTAAGTTCAACAACAATCCTCCCGGTCGACGGTGTTCTGCCTTAACCTGCTGGCAAACTAGACACTTGGAGACAAACTGATACACGCTGCGCTTCATCCCTTTCCACCAAAACCGCATCCTCAAGTCTCTATACATCTTGTTGCTTCCTGGATGAACACTTAACTTGCTTCGATGCGCCTGAGACAATATCTCGTCCCTCAAAGTGTCATCCTCTGGTACTACAACCCGATTAGATAAGCACAGAAGACCATTGGACTGATAATGGAAATTGCTATCACCACCAACTAACCGAGCTAATCTCTGAGTCTTGAGATCAGACATCTGAGCTTCTCGAATCCGAGTGAACAAATTGGGCTCAGATAAAATGGTAGCAACACGAATGCTCTCCATACCTTTCCGATGCTTGAAGTTAAACCCCAACGAGCAACTATCCTGGATGGCACTAGTCATAGCACAAATCTGAAGTGCAGAGGCTCTCACCTTGCGACTAAGCGCATCAGCTGTGAGATTCTCAGAACCTGGATGGTACTTGATCTCGCAATCATAATCCTTCAGCAAATCCATCCAACGACGTTGCCTCATGTTCAACTCAGCCTGAGTGAACAGATATTTCAGACTCTTATGATCAGTAAAGATTTCAAACTGAACACCGTACAAATAATGACGCCAAATCTTCAGTGCGAACACTATAGCTGCCAACTCTAGATCATGAGTGGGATACTTCTCCTCGTGAGATTTCAGCTGTCTGGAAGCATAAGCAATCACATGACCGTTTTGCGTCAACACACACCCTAAGCCTTGAGTGGAGGCATCGGTGTAAACACTGAAACCATCAGATCCTGACGGTAACGCCAAAACAGGTGCAGAAGTCAGAAGTCGACGAAGCTCTCTGAAACTATCTTCGCACTCGGATGACCACTCAAATGGAACATCCCTCCGAGTAAGTTGCGCCAATGGTCTGGCTATCTGAGAGAAATTCACGATGAAGCGACGATAATACCCTGCCAGACCTAGAAAACTACGGATCTCAGCCACCGTCGTCGGACGTGACCAATTCAGCACTGCTTCAATCTTGCTGGGATCCACAGAAACTCCTTCCTTGGAAATCACATGACCAAGGAATACCACACGATCAATCCAGAACTCGCACTTACTCAGCTTAGCATACAATTGCTTCTCGCGAAGAATCTGCAACACAATCCTCAAGTGTTGGGCATGTTCTTCCACACTGTGGGAATAGATCAAGATATCGTCAATGAAAACCACCATAAACTGATCCAGAAAATCTCGGAAGACTCGGTTCATCAGATCCATGAACACCGCTGGCGCATTCGTCAATCCGAATGGCATAACTAGAAACTCGTAATGCCCATAACGAGTACGAAATGCAGTCTTGGAAATATCATCATCTCTGACTCTCATCTGATGATAACCCGATCGCAAGTCGATCTTGGAGTAAACAGAAGTACCCTGAAGCTGATCGAACAAGTCATCAATACGGGGTAAAGGGTACTTGTTTTTGATCGTCACCCGATTCAGCTGGCGATAATCAATGCACAACCGCATCGATCCATCCTTCTTCTTGACAAACAAGACTGGAGCTCCCCAAGGCGAAACACTCGGGCGAATATAACCCTTATCAAGAAGATCCTGCAATTGCTGCTTCAGCTCTCTCATCTCTGACGGAGCAAGACGATAGGGGGCACGAGAAATCGGTGCAGTCCCTGGCATTAAATCTATGCCAAATTCCACCTCTCTAACCGGAGGAAAACCAGGAATCTCATCTGGGAAAACATCAGGAAATTCACAAACTACTGGAATATCCTCTAGACCAACACTACCTGTGGATGAATCAATCGCATAGATGAGGTAGCCTTCCCCGCCCGACTCTAAAGCACGACAGGCTTTCAGAGCAGATACCACTGGCATCGGAGGTCGCGCTCCCTCACCATAGAAAAACCAACTAGAGCTTTCAGTCGTACGAAACTGAACAAGCTTCTGGTAACAATCCACAGTAGCTCGGTAGGTAGTCAATAAGTCTATACCCAAGATACAATCAAAATCTTCCATCTCTAGGATCATAAGATTCGCAGTCAACTCGTTACCCTCAAAATCTAAGGGACAACCCATCACTAGACGCTTCGCTAACACCGAATGACCCATCGGGGTAGAAACAGAAAGAATGACGTCTAGAGAAACATAGGGTAACCTATGACGCTTAACAAATCGTGCAGAAATGAAGGAATGAGAGGCTCCTGTATCAATAAGAACAAAAGCAGGAATACCGCATAAATGAAAAGTACCTGCTATGACTCTCTCCGTCTCATCTGCAGCCTGATCCTGGTTCAGCGCAAAAACCTGACCTTGGGCACGAGGTCGAAGATTCGAACTACCCACTGCCTGACCATGCCTCCTCTGCTGAACAGTCGTCTGAGATCCAGAACTGGATCCTGCTCCACCTCGCAACTGAGGACAATTCTTCTTAATATGCCCCATCTCTCCGCACTGATAACAAGCTCCTGCGGCTACTCGGCATTGCTCCGATGGATGGTTCTTCCCACAATGCGCACAAGACTCCTTCTTCTTACCAAAGCGGAAAACACCACTAGATCGAGATCCAGATCCAGAAGAAGATGAACCAGATTTCTTGAATGACTGAGATCGAGGCCTCAAAGTACTCGGAGGTCTAGAAGAAGAAAGAATAGCCCTACCACGCTGGAGACTGATCTCTGCCTGGCGACACCGGTTCACTAACCCATCATAAGAAGTAGGATTATCACAGACAGTGACTCGATCAAAGATCTCCTGATTAAGGCCCTGGAGGAAATGATCATACTTGGCCTCAGAACTGCCACTGATATGAGGAGCGAAGGGTAACAACTCAAAGAATTTCTGCTGATACTCATCAACAGACATACTCCCCTGCTTAAGGTTCAGGAGCTCAATCGTCTTGACCTGGCGAAGGGCTGGAGGAAAGTACAGCTGCATGAAAGCTGCACGAAAATCGGCCCAAGTCACCCTACCCTGGGACTGGACTATCGGCGCAGAAGTCGATCGCCACCACTTGCGCGCACGGCCCTCGAGAAGAAAGCTAAGGGTCTCTATCTTCTGCTCCTCGGTGCACTGAAATGCACGGAAACAACTCTCCATGCGCTCTAACCAGTCCTCAGCATCATCGGGAGTCTCACCACCAACTAAAGGCTTAGGCCCCATCTGAATAAAGCGATGCAAATCAAAACGCCTAGGACCATCCCGATGATGACGATGTTCACGATGACGTCTATGATCGTCCTGGTCACCCCATCGACCTACACTCCCCTGACTACTCCCGTCATCAAAATGGTCAGCCATCGCTACAAGATAGAATAGGGAAAATGGTAAAATGGTCAACGGAAATCCCAAAACAGAATCTATATCCCAAAATCATACGCATGCTCTGATACCATAAATGTAGTGACCCGTTCCAGAATCACCTACTAATCAAAAACTAAGCATGCAATTAACCTAATTAATTATAATCAGAGATAACAGCGGAAATATGGCCAACAACAATAGTTATACAACCCAATCGAAATCGAAGTCTAGACTAACTCAAAATAAATATCCAGTACAACCATATCGAATCAAATGGAAAACACTGAAAACTAAACCAACCAGCTACTCAACGTCCTCCTCCTGCTCCTCCTGAGCCATCCAACCTGAGGCCTGCCCCGTGGGAATGGGGTGTCCAAGAATAAACAAAACCGAGGACGTGAGCGATAAGAACGCCCAGTACAAAAGTATGAGTATACAAACCTATATGAAATGCACATGCTATGATATGATACCAGGGTAGTCAAGAAACAGGAATCACAAAGGATCTCAAAATGCTCAGTCTAGAGGCGCCAAGTGGATAGTGCCGCGCGGTCCAACCTCTGGGTCACTGCATCCACTGCAAGAACAGACGTGGACCTAAAATGTCCCGGACCACCGAAGCCCTCCCGACCCGTCGGCCACTGTGTACTCTCGGTGTCCATGCGTCCACAAGACAGGGCTGAGCGGCCCCAAGATATAGCTTATCTCGAAAGAGATACAGCTCAACAGTAAAGGCTATCTCGAAGGAGATACGGCTCAACATGATATGCAATATGCATCATAACTCGTGACATAATAGCATGCATCATACGACATATAACAATGCAGCAAATACTCATGCAACACATATATGAATGTATACTCAACCAGGATATCTCGGATAGTACTTTCGTACCTCTATCACAGCAAGCCTAGCCTTACGCAACACCGCTAATCAGGTCTAGCACAAGCCTACGCATCAAAAGCATACTCAATCAATACTACCATGCTCGACTAGCAAAACCAGTACTCCCTAGTACTACCAAAGGTTTAGGGTTTACCTTCGTCCGTCGACAGCCCTTTGATGTCGATTGCCTTGAAACTCAGGCGCCGCTACGCTACTACTCCTGGCAGCTCTTGGCTATCGCTCGACCAACAACTAACCCTAGAAACCTTCCAAATCCTCTCAACTATGAGGCAAAATCATGAATTGGCAAGTCACAAATGAGAAATCCGAGCACTATTTATAGGCCATGTTCGGATCCTCCGAACAACACTTCGGAACGTCCGAACGCTACGTGTCCATTGGCTCTTGACAGCTCATGATCGGATCCTCCGATCATACACTTCGGACCGTCCGAACATGCATGGAAAAAAGACGTGTCGATCAACACTTGACACCTATGATCGGATTCACCGAACTACACTTCGGATCGTCCGAACTCTTCGGTGCTTCCGAACCCTCTTCGGTCCGTCCGATCATGACCATAGCCAAAATTATACCTTAAACCTTCTTAATCACCATTACTCCGTTAATTACCCAATTTGGAATTCGGGCTACTACAAAGTCACTCTTGCTTTGTCTCTCACATTGAACCTAAGAACATTAACGATGCACTAAAAGACGAATTCTGGGTTAATGCAATGCATGAAGAACTTGAACAATTTGTGCGCAATGATGCATGAGATATGGTTCCTAGACCATCGAATACATATGTTATTGGAACAAAATGGATTTTCAAAAATAAAACAGATGAATCCAGTAACATTGTTCGAAAAAAGGCTCGGTTGTAGCTCAAGGGTATACATAGGTTGAGGGAGTGGGTTTTGGTGAAACCTTCGCTCTTATAGCCCGAATTGAGTCATTCTGACTGTTTCTTGCCATAGCATGCCATATGCATATAAAATTGTATCAAATGTATGTTAAGAGAGTTTTTTTAAGTGGAATTTTAAATGAGGAAGCATATGTGAGTCAACCAAATGGATTTGAAGATCCACATCACATGGACCATGTCTACAAGCTGAAGAAGGCTCTATATAGACTGAAACAGGCTCCACGAGCATGGTATGGTAAGTTGACTGATTATTTGATCAAATTGGTTTTAAACGAGGTGAGGTTAATAAAACCCTCTTTAGTCAAAAATTGAAGAATGATATTTTGATTTGCGAAATTTATGTAGATGACATTATCTTGGGTGCATCATCACAAAAGCTTGATGATAACTTTGTTGAGTGCATGTCATCGCAATTTAAAATGAGCATGGTAGGATAGTTGAATTTTTTCATTGGATCGCAAGTTAAACAACTATGATGGTGTATTTTTGTGTCAATCCAAGTATGCTGAGAATCTGGCTAAAAATTTCTCAAATGATAGTTCTAAGCAGATGAAAACTCTCATGGGGTCAAGCGAAAAAGTTTTTAAAGATGATGTTGTCAACGGTGTTGACAACATCATCGTTGAATACAATAATTGTTCCTGCTTGGTAAAGCAATCGAACCATGGTACTTGAGCTGTTGTGCATTTTAAAAAATTTGAGTTGCACCATTACTACCAGCTATAGCTTTTAATAAAGCAACAAGCGCTCGGTCCTATAATTGATATCAAAGCCAAGGTCACGAGTTTGATTCTCATTGATTGCAAGGAATGCAATTTTTGGGTGGTAGATTGTTGGGTGCAATAATTGTCTCTGCTTGATAAAGCGATCGAACTATAGTGCTTGAGCTGTTGTGCGGTTTAAAAGATTTGAGATGCAACATTACCACCAGTTATAGCTTTTGGTAAAGCGGGAAGTGCTCAGTCCTACAACCATGTACCGCAGCATCATCGGTAGTCTTTTGTACTTAACTGCTACATGACCCGATATTATGTTTAGTGTCTATTTGTTGCTAGGTACTAAGCAAATCTAAAAATGTTATACCTAAAAGCTGTGAAACATATTCTCATATATATTGCAGGTACACATAAGAGACAAACACAAATTTTAATAGGTTTTTCTGATGATGACTGGGCCGGAGACCTAGATGATAGGAAGAGCACATCGGATGAGTGTTTTTACTTAGAAAATACCTTGTGTCTTGGTAGAGTAAGAAGCAAAATTGTGTGTCCCTATCCACCACTGAGTCTGAGTATATAGCAGTTGCTAGTTGCTGCTCACAACTTGTTTGGATGAATCAAATGATTGAGGATGATGGTTTCCATAGTGACATCATGATTGTGTATTGTGAGAACTCCAGTGCTATAGATATTTCTAAGAATTATGTTCAAGACGCTCGAACAAAACATATAGATATAAGACATCACTTTATTCGAGATTTGATTGAAAAAGGTATAATTCGACTGGAATTTGTTATGACTGAAAACCAATTGGCTGATATATTCATGAAATCTTTGGACTTAAAGAGATTTTCCAATCTTCGGAAGTATCTCAACATGTTCATTCAATAATCACATACTCATGTAATCATTGGTGTTGCCAACAGCGACGACAATACCATTCATGAATGTCTATTTTTAGGATGCTAGACATAATAATAATCAATCTATTTAAGGGTATATTATGTACAGTTATGGAAATATCCTAGTGTGTACCATGATATAGATCAATCTTCCAATCAAGTTTTGTAGGTGTTTGATGCTCAATCTCAATCATCAAATAATTAAGGAATTTCAAGATCTTCTTGATCATGTCCAATATGAAAATGGTGACTTGAAAAACTTGAGCAATTTTGGTGAAAAACAGAAAAAATGAAGAAAATAAAAATAACCAGATTAGAAGGAAATAAAAAAAGCTACTAGAGGAGTCCTTTGAAGACCTTCTTGTGTGGGAGCTGTCATTTCTAAGTTAAAATAGAGATGAAAAAAGCTACATATAGGAGTCTTTTGAACGTTTTTTATTGTGAGAGCTACCACGTCTAAACTAAAACATGTGGTGTTGCACAGTGGTGTTTCCAACACCAAGTTCCGACACAATACATTTATACACTGCCTGAATTTTCTATAATTCATCATATTGAATGCATATTTAAGACATGCATATTGATACTTGTTCTGTGAATTCATCATGTGCAGTGACATATTAGTGTTTGACCTATAACAGTTGATGAAAACCATAATTACCCAAACATTGAATTTTTGTGACTACTTATGTCAGTGGGTTATAATCGACGTGGGTTTTAACTGGATAGTCTTCTGGAATCTTCGTAACACGAGTTTGAATCAATGTTACCTTTGATATAGGGGTAAAACCGAGATTAATGTTTTGGGTGAACCTCATAAATATTACCACTGGGGCCGGGGGAGTTTGTTATGGGAGTGGGATAATTACATATTTTTACCATTGTACTATCTGATTATTTATGTTGAAAGTGGTTGCATCAAAATTACTTTACCGATTCAGGATTTTGCTCATTTCTTCTTCGCATAATCGCACTCTCCCTGAAATACGTTTGTGTTAATTCTCTTTCATTCTTGCTTAATCTTACAGATGGCTGACAATCAATTCGACCCATTGGATATAAGGTGAGATGGCTGGCAGCCGTGGTGTTCCACCTTTATGTGGAAACACCACCCTCAAAAACACCAACAGCACACCCAACTGAGAATCCGCTGCAGATGGTTGATGCTGCCCTGATGCCATCCTATTGCAAATTATCGCTTCGGATGAACCTGGTAATGAATGGGACATCAAAAATCCACCGGATTATGAGGCCTATCATAGGGCTTTTCCCCCTCAACAAATGCGGAGGCGCTCCAAACGACAAGTAGGGTATAACCCTGATTTTAATCCAGCGAAGAAACTTCAGGTCTCTTCATTCACTACAAATGTTCTCGACCCCGATTTCTCTTCTGGGGATGATTCTAATGATGAAGATTTTGAACTGGTGGCTCGCCCGATAGCATTTGTTGCCGAAGAGCCCTCAAGTTCATTTCCAGCAGGGGCAAGTAATGCGTTTGCCTCCTCTGATGATGAACAAACACTAGCTGACATCCTCGGTTCTGCCTACAGTTCCTGCTCTACATCTGATTTTGAGAGTGAAGAACTCATTGAAGCAGAGTCCTCTGATGAAGACTCTGAACCAGTCGATGTTGCCATTGGTGTTGCAACACCATGGACGACACCATAATTGAAGATTGTGATCTATCTACTGCCTTCTCCAACACCTTTTACTCTGAAGATGATTTAGACCAATGGCATCTCTATGTACGCAAGGAGTTTTTCGACGAGTGGAATATCGATACTGATGCCTATGAAAGGCAAAATCTGATCTCCTTCCTCACAAATCGAGGATTGCTTGCAGCGGTGACGTGTGTCATGCCCTACCCAAAGAGGTCCTGCGAGAATTTTACTGCAATCTCATTGCTGTTGTTGGAGATGTGAACTCTATCCGGTTCGGACGAGTGTTTGTTCGGGATGCTATTTACCAATTCTTCCTTGATATTATCAACGACTACTATCGGACTCCTTCTGTTGCTGAAAAACTTCCTCCTGTTGATATTGATGCCATCACGACTGAGCTGACTGGTGGTGTCATCTCCAAATTTCCAGTCCGACCGCACCGACTTACTACTGCAAATTTGACTTCTTTTTACTTTGTTCTCCACAAGACAACAATTATAAATTGGACACCTTCGTCCAATACGACAGTTACACCTGAAGGCGTTTATCTTGTATGCCATTGGAACAGGTGGTGGATTTAACTTTGGCAACCTCGTATTCCAGACTTTCTTGCAGTTTGCCGATGGTGGAATGAAGTCCACTCGACTTCCATTCCCATCTGTCATCTATGGAATTCTAGAGTCGCAAGGCTTTGTCAAGGAATATGATGAATACATGATAGATATAGGCGAGTCGTTGAAAATTGCCCAGCTTATATAAAAGGAAATCGCAAACTAGATCTTCCTTGGTCTGCAGCTGGTGTTGCCACAGATGTTGGCAACATCGCTTCCTCCTCTGCCACAACAACACAGGTTTATCTTCTATTGTCTCCTTCTGTTTTGCAGGCTCAAATAAATTTTGGGTTGAAACAGATCTAGAATGCTAAGGAATTGATCTCACACTATGAAGATCAGATTGCTGAGTACAGGTTGCTCCTGGATGTGGCAGTCCATTCTGGCCACAAAGAGGAGTAACAAAAAAACTGATGTTGAGGATACCGATGATTGATTGGTTCTGCTTTGTTTTTTTATTGGTGGTTTTGTCTCTTTTTTTGGTGCGTGAGTGTGTTAATGTGCATGTTGGGTCCCAGTGTTATAAAACTTTCTTTGGATTATGTGTTTTGTACTCGTGCTGACAACAATGTCAACAACACCTATCTCACAAATTGTGCTAAGTTGTTTAAATCAGGAGGAGAAATTAAAATGAACAATTTATTCAGGGGGAGATACTCTTTTATTCAGAGGGAGATATTCTTTTGCTCAGGGGAGCTAAACTGACTAAACCGAATGAGAAGATTATCATTTGTGTTGTTTTTGGGATGTAGTGGCCAGAAAAGCAAAAAAGGGAGATATTGAGAGGAATATTTTATTCCTAATTAATCTTTGTTTTTTTATATAATTTGAAATATAAGTGTTTTGCATTTCTAGACTTGTTTGACTTAATATAATCTTGGTATTTATTCTATACAATTTGATTTTGGTATTTATCCTTAATATATATTATCTTAAATTTGAATTGATTTTTATTCATAATAAACTCTTGTTTTCATGTTTGTAGGATTGATTTTATGGGAAGATAGTAAGGCCAAGATATTGATTAAGTACATCTACAAAATATTCATAAAAGAACAAGGTGTAGCTTGTAATACCCCATAATTAGGTATATATTTAATTATTATATAATTTTTATTAAAAATAAGATAAAATGAAATAACTAAGTCAAATATTTAAATATATATATTAGTTACTCATACATGCATGCATAGGAAAGTGTTATCATCATCATCATCCTTGTTTAACTAACACTCCACCTTCCTTCTTGCCCAATCGGCAATCGGAAGATGTCCAACATGGATTGGAGGAAAGTCTTGCTTCTTGCCTATAAAAGAAACCATTCACTTGATGAATTTCAAGAGTTTCTTAGCCTAATTTCGAGTTTTAAGGGCTGGTCTAGAGTAGGGTTTGAGTGGTGTGAGAATGAGGCTTTTTAATAGTTGAGAAAATAGGAAAAAATTCATTTCTATACCCAAAACCCTTCCAAATATTCTATAAAAATTCCACAACACTCTCAACTTACCCAGAAATATATCACAAAAGGAGGTGTCGAAATATCATCAGCCAAAATTTTTCGTTAAAATTCAGAAATCGCTACTGTCCGAGAAGGGAATAGTGCCGGAAAACTCACTTTTTAGGTACTGTTTTCACTCCCAATTTCCGTACCTTTTATGACCGTATTTCACCTTAGTTTAAACACGAAAGTTGTTCATTGTATGTCATACTTCTCATTCATGTCTCTGGTTTCCCGGAATCGGCTTCGGAAATAGTGTTTTCCGACAGCCGAAGTCGGGTGTGAGTTTTACTAGATTTTCCTTTTCTGGCACGTTTTGGCTGAGAATTTCAGAAAACTTATTACAGAAGAGTTGTAGGAAATCGTATTTTACGGTTACTGGAAAAATTGTGGCCGCGCGTGGTGGCCGGAAGCCGGCCACGTACACGCGTCGGCGAAAAGTCGAAATTTTATTTTCCGAAGCATACTCTATATGATTCTAGGCTATTATACAAGTTTTGTAAATTTTGGATGAGTATTGCATTTACTGTGAATTTTTAAAGGGAAATACTATGATTTTCGGATACGATTTACTATCTATATGATCTTATAAACCTTTGTATAAATGTTCACAGCCTTCAGTACTTGAAAAATATATCATTGGAAGTAGCTATGAAGTTTTATAATTTTTCGACTCACAAATTATTTATTATGATTTTCGTGAGTTATATATTAAATGTTATATATATATCGATTAATGATAAAATAATTTCAAATATTATCTATTTTGAATTATTTTCAGTTAATATTATAATAAGAGTTGTTATAGGAAATATTGTAATTTTTGGAGTCAAATATTAATTATTATAAATTTTAAAGATAGTTTTGACTATTAAAAAATAATTTTTGACAAAGAAATATTAAATAAATAAAATAATTTTTTATGAACTTTTAGTCAATCAATAAAGTTTATTAAGTTATATTCTTTATTTTGGTAAAAATTTAGGGATAATCTATGTCAAAAAGTGTTTATTATACTAATGATAATCACATTGGTCATTAGAATTGACTTGAACTTGGAACTCTCACTCTCATCTATTGTAAGTCTCAAAGGTGAGGAAAATTCTTTATCGTTCTTCTTATATAGCCCTTGGCATTTGGCCTGGAAATTATGATATGATATATTATATTCTTTAATGATATTCACTACAGATTATTGATTTCTTACGCTTGTGCATAAATTTTATATCTTTGAATCGCGTTGATGCATATGAAATATGCCCCATCCTGAATGTCCTTTTCTATCTTTCTGAGTACTCTTTATTCATGCCGGTACTACCTTTCCGAAATGAGTGAATGCTTCAACGTAACATTCTCATTGTAATATCATCATACTAGATGTGACTCTTATCAAGCTTCCACTGAATGAAGTTTTGGTTAATCATCGAATAAATGAATGAATGACAGAATAATAAGGTGATTGACCAAAACAAAGCCCTGAACAACGGACTTTGGTCTGGAGATTGAGTCCATTGAACAACGTGACTTTGGTCCGAGTATATTAGTTCACTTGGCTCGTTATTCTTTACTAACCATTATTTTTTGTGCACTCATATAAGCGGATGTTGATTCTTTTGTCTAATGTATCATTCTTTCGAACTTGAGTATCATATTTACCTTTATTTAATTCTCACTAAGTCCTTAAAGACTTAACCTCTCTATTTTTCTTTATCTATTGTGATTTTCAGAGCTAGGTAACCAGGATTTGGATAAAGATGTCGATGTATGATCCGCCAGTTGTTGTCTGGAATAAATCGCTAGAAAGCATAATAAGTCATTTAGTCTATGAGTCAGTTTGTTTGAAATGTTTATGTCATTGTCACTCTTACTGTCTATGTTGTTTGGACATGTAAAACTTTATTGTAATTTACTAGTACTTTTACGTTTTCGCTTCCGCTAATAAAGTTCTTTAATAGTTCTTATTACTGCCTGTGATACTTCTAAAGAGACAGAATTCTCTTATGATATATTATTAGGGAATGTAGCATTCCTTGAGGTCTAGTTTCAAGACAGGGTATCACATAGCTGCTGAAGTTTCTTTGAGCATACACAAAGTTCAGAATTTAAGATTTTCGTGCAAAGAGTTTGTGTGATTGATTCATATACTTTCCGCATTGCTGATTGGTGTTGACGACTGTAATGGCCGGGAATTATAGAATTGTTAAACCAAGATTATTAATCTTCATTAACGGGAGACTCGGAAGATATGAGAATGCATGACATGCAATGAGGGAAGGAAAGACTTGAGAAACCAGGTGTGGCATGATCAGAAAACTAGAATTTAGAAGTTTGCACGACCGCACCCACGGTGCTAGCACGACCGCCCCCGCGGTGTGTGTGCAGAAAATGTAGTGCAAAGCCCGTAGCCACACCGCACCTGCGGCATTCGATGGAGCGCACCCGCGCTGATGACACCGCACCCGCGGTCGTGTACGCAGCGCACCCGCGGTCTCAGCTTTGAGAGAATGGATAGGAATCACCGTTTGAGCGCACCCGCGGTGCTGGCATGACCGCACCCGCGGTGCGACGTGCACTATGAAAATGAAGCCACGTCTTATGTTGTTGCATGCAGTATATATAGGAGCATGACACGTAAATCCATCAGAAAATCGGAAAAAGGGACGAGATTTTGGAAAGAAAATCCTTACGCCTTTTAGATTTACGATTGTGGAAGATTCGTCTATCAGAATTCAAATCTGACCGCAGTATCGTATTCCTCGCAACTAGAGCTACACGGGACGTAAGTTTTATTACGTTTTGAGATGTTTTGAAAATATGATGTTGATAGAATTGCATATGATTCAGATATGGCGTTTCTACTACCGTAGACATTGTAGAATTGAAGTCAGACTGAAGAACAGATTGTTTATGTATTTGTTATGATTTTTGAAAGATATTGACTAAGATTCTATATCAGAATTGTGTTAATACTCAGAGTAGGAATTATGTTGACACAGATTATGAGTTCCAGTAGTATATTTGTAATGTTCAGATTGACGGGGTTATTCAGATTATAATATTATGTCGTCGAAATCTCAGTTGAGTTAGATTGATCAGATTCAGATATGATTTCGATTAGATTGTGACATTATCGATATGACTCAGATTGTATCTTGTTCAGATATTGATCAGATTGTATATTGAATTGAGTATTGATCAGAACAGATGGTGTATTGAGTTATTCACTGATACAGTGTATTCGATGTTGTCATTTCAGATTTGATATGGACAGAGTTGGATACAGGTCATCGTCTTCGTCAGACCGGGACGACAAAGGTATAATTCATGTGTAATTCAGGAAGAAACAACTCAATCGAGATCATCCTTGAGTTGCCCAATAAATCACATACTATATTCTTGTTTATGCTTTATCGTGATATGATTATGTTTGTTATAGATCGATTTGCTTATAGAACTTGTATGCAAATCATGTTCAGATGATTATGCTTGCTTACAGATTTTGTATTCATGCATTAAGATAGGAAAGTCTGCGAGATCATCTACACTTCTAGACGTTCGGCGATATCACAGCTTAGGGGAAGATCATCGCCCCTATTGTAGACGTGGATACAGATCAGGCCGAAGTCTAGGAATAAGACGGACAGCACCTCGATTGGGAGGGTAGGTGACAGACAGTGCCGTCTTATTCACCCCGGGATCCCTAGAGTTATAGTCGAGTCGAGTCTAGACATGATTTGACTAGAACTGCAGGTGTTTAGAGATGTGGTTTCATAGATTATGAAACCCAGGGTTATTGCTTTCAGTCATGATAGCATGTTTATCTGAATTGAGTTGAATTGCATGTTTATCTGAATTGAGTTGCATGCTTATTTTGATTTGACTTCATAGATTATGAAATCTATTACTTTTGAATATGAACATGATAGCATGTTTTATGATTTAGATTGTTTCTATACATGCTTACCATGTTTTATACTGGGATTTATTCTCACCGGAGTTATCCGGCTGTTGTCTTGTTTTGTATGTGTGCATGACAACAGGTGGGGCTGGATCAGGGTCGAGATGACGATGAGAGAAGACGAGTTAGCGTGGTGATTCCGGACTTGTAGCAGACTTGGTTTATTACTTGAATTTAGTAATTGAACCTTAGACTTAGGTTGTACAATATTGTACTTTTCTACTGAACTGTAGTTTTTATACAGAGATGTATATTGTTTAGATTCCATTACCTTCCGCAGTTACATTTTAAAAAAAAAGAAAAATTTTTAGACCCTGTTTATCAGAACTGATAATTAAATCCCAAAGATGATTAAGAAGATGATTAGCGTCCGAGTCCCCACAACAGGTGGTATCAGAGCTGATAGTTCCTTTAGACTTAGATTATCAGAGCGATAGATCTTTTAGATTGAGATAGAAGAGAATGAGCGGGGTAGATTGAATTTTCTTTCCTTGCATGTGTTTGCTAGCATGAGAATTATTTCAATGTTGACTTACATTGTGAGTGCTAACATGATTTATTGATTTCCCTATTACATGTTGTTTGTTATCTGAGTTGATTGCAGCATGTAATTATTAAGCCTGGATCAGAACCGAGTCTGGATCAGAGGTATATGATCAGAGGAGGGCTGAGACAGATTGTATAGGTTATGTACTAATTTGTTTGATTATTAGATATACCGCCTCGAAGAATTTCAGAAAAGGGCAGTACTTCTTCTGAACAGATGAATGCATTCGAAACTCAGTTAGAAGAAAAGATGAAAGAATTTGAGTTATTACAGCCTCCGATTCTGAGTGGTACCGAGACATCTGAAGATTGTCAGAACTGGTTTGATGATATAGAAATCTTGTTCGATTTACTTGATTGTACAGATGAACAAAGAGTTAAAATGGTACCTTATCAGTTACGAGAAGCCGCCAGGAATTGGTGGATCACCAGTAGAAGAATGTGGGAACAGAGAGGTACAGTGATTTCGTGGGAAATATTCAGAACTGAATTTTATCGACGATTTTTCTCAGCCTCGTACCGAGAGGACAAGAAATTAGAGTTTGAGAATTTGAGCCAAGGGCAGCTAAATATTGACGAATATATTGCTAAATTCTCGACTCTAATGCATTTTGCTCCTCATTTAGCTGGAAATGATGAAGCTATAGTAAATCAATTCATCAGAGGATTGAACTCGGAGGTAGTTGCATTTATGAATTTGCAGCGACCTTACCATTTTGCTGACATCCTGAGTAGAGTGAAGAGAGCGGAGGCGAGTCTGATTAGACAATTGACAAGGTTGTGTGTGAAGCAACCCCAGACACAGCAATCCCCTCTCCGATATGATCACGACAGTACGAGTGGGAAGCAAGATTTGCTGAAAGCTCGCAAGAAGCCATTCAAGAAGTTAGGGGGTGATTCCTCGAGTTCCAGTAGTTCTAGTCCGAGCTATACTGGAGTGTATTGTAGGAGTTGTGGAGGGAGACATTCCACCGAGCAATGCCAGGGAGTGACTGGTAGATGCAATAATTGTGGACAGCCGGGACACTTTGCTAAAGTCTGTCCCCAGAAGCGTTCCCGAAGATTGTAGGGAACAGAGTTCAATTGAAAACACAGATCCAGAATTCACAACAAGTACTATTCTTTATAATGAGATTGCATATGTATTGATATATACTAATGCATTCCTTAAGATTATCCTTGAATGAGTTGCATGGAGATATGCATTATCTGTTGGGTCTATATGACTGTAATATTTATGTACTTGTGTTGCTGATTTGATTGCATTATTGATGTTAATATGCTGAACCAGTACAGAACTATTATAGATTCCAGTCAGGAACATATAAGATTCAGACCAGATATGGCTGATAAGTAGAGATTTCACGATAAGGATTCTAGATTTAGAATTCCTTTGATATCTGTGTTGTTTATGACTCGATTATTACAGAAAGGAGCATATGGTATCCTTATGTATTCAGTAGATTTACTGAAATCGAGCCTAGCATTGGCAGATTTGCCAATGATGTATGGGTTGACTGATGTTTGCCTAGATAAGATTTTAGAATTGCCTTATACCAGAAAGATAGAGTTCAGAATTGAATTGAGATCAGGGATTGATTGTATGTTAGATTTCAGTACAGAATGATATTGAATGAATAGAATGATACAGAACGAATTAAAAGAATTGAAAGATCAGTAGAAAATTATCAGCCAAGAGTTACAGCTGATTTAGTGTTCCTCTTTGGCATATGTCCGTATAGTCAGAGATGGTCTGATGTTGTTATATCTATGAGATTCTGATATATTTGCAGTATTTAATTGATCAAATTGAATATTTGAAGATTTTATTGAATAGTTTGAGAACAATGATGATTGTATACAGAAACTATTCAGATAAGAATCCTGCTTGAAACAGATGGTATTCAGAGTATGCGATATCTGAAGTTAGTATACAAATTGATTTTGACACAGTTGAGATTTCGATCAGTGGTTGATAAGATACCGAGATCAGAAAGACCAGAAATTTCAGAAATGTCCGATTTGTCAGAGATATATTTTGTCTGATTTAGTTGATTATTTTATGTGACTGTTGCTTTATATCTGCTGAGTATTATTATTGTTCTAAATCAGTATTTGAGATATCCTATATTGTTTTGGGGAGCATATTTTATTTGCAGATGAGATATAACAGTTGATCAGAATGATATGAAGATATTTACCAGAAATCCTTGTTTTATGAGTTTTTTTTTAAACTCACTAGATCTGTATATTCTTTCTATTCTGAATCTGATGTAATATTACTGTTATTGTGAATCAGTGTTTGATACAGATTAGTGTAAACAGTCAGACATGTGATCAGAATGTTCAGAATTTGTTTGTAATAATCAGAACAAAGCATCAGTCAGAATAACAGATATTTGATTTTGTGTTATATGGGACTGATTATGTTATGATATTAGAATGTTTCAAAATTGGTTACAGATTTTTATATTGATAGTCAGAACCGAATACCAGGTAGGTATTTTTTCTTTATTTTATGTTATTAACTGATTTGTTTATACAAGATGGTTCGAATCTGAATTCACAGATAACGTCAGAACCGAACAGTTATGGATTCAGTTTTCATTCAGATAGTTGTGAATGTACGTTATTCGAACAGATAGTGGTGATATAGACAGATCAGATCAGTTGTCACAGAATTTGTATAGAAATGTTGGCAGAAATTGTACTGATAAGTCTGAATTGCTAACAGAAGAAGCCAGAAAGATAGAAATCAGAAGATTATTACAGAATTTGTATATTTCTGAATAGAAATGGAAGTACATTTCTATGGCTTTCGTAATGAAATTACCGTCATTTTCTTTAGATTATGATATGATATGATTATGATTGACAGATTTCTCAATCTATATCTATCAGTTTGTACCAGATTACGTACAAACCGAACTAGATGACATAGATCGATGTCAAAGAAATAATCAGATAGATTAGAATATTGAATAAGATGATAACAGATTATGATTTTGATGGAGTTGTACTTATGATAAACTATATCATAAGCTCTCTTGTGCAGATTTACTACAGATTGGCAGGTAGTTAGAGAGATTGACAGACAGTCAGAATGTACTAGTCAGATATTGAAAGATATCCAGAGAGTGGTAGTGCTGGATGCTAGCACTAGTTGACATAAAGTTTTGTTACCTTATGGGTGATTGTGTGGTGATAGCTATCCAAAGAGTACGGAGATTGTTACAGATGACACATTGTACAGTAAGTGCTACAGAGTCCGTATAAAGAAGATTCAGACAGGAATAAAGATAACTCAGAAATGACAGATTTGATAAACCAACATCAGATGATGATGCTTGGTATTGAGAGTGGAAGATTGAATATATCCTTGATTGGGATAAACAGGTTGAACAATGACTGTTGGTATTGGTTACTGAACTGTAATTGGTTTATACAGATGTTGTATAACCAGCATGGCAAGATTGATTCGGTCAGAGTTGGTTTAAGAAATATTATGATAGGATACTTCATGAATTCTTGTTCCAGACTGGAATCAGAGAGTTTAGTTCGAGTTTAACTCTAGTATACATTTCTTCTCGTACAGCTGAATTGATTACTTGAGAGTTCGAGGACGAACTCAGATCTAAGAGGGGGAGAAATGTAATGGCCGGGAATTATAGAATTGTTAAACCAAGATTATTAATCTTCATTAACGGGAGACTCGGAAGATATGAGAATGCATGACATGCAATGAGGGAAGGAAAGACTTGAGAAACCAGGTGTGGCATGATCAGAAAACTAGAATTTAGAAGTTTGCACGACCGCACCCGCGGTGCTAGCACGACCGCCCCCGCGGTGTGTGCAGAAAATGTAGTGCAAAGCCCGTAGCCACACCGCACCTGCGGTATTCGATGGAGCGCACCCGCGATCGTGTACGCAGCGCACCCGCGGTCTCAGCTTTGAGAGAATGGATAGGAATCACCGTTTAAGCGCACCCGCGGTGCTGGCATGACCGCACCCGCGGTGCGACGTGCACTATGAAAATGAAGCCACGTCTTATGTTGTTGCATGCAGTATATATAGGAGCATGACACGTAAATCCATCAGAAAATCGGAAAAAGGGACGAGATTTTGGAAAGAAAATCCTTACGCCTTTTAGATTTACGATTGTGGAAGATTCGTCTATCAGAATTCAAATCTGAACGCAGTATCGTATTCCTCGCAACTAGAGCTACACAGGGACGTAAGTTTTATTACGTTTTGAGATGTTTTGAAAATATGATGTTGATAGAATTGCATATGATTCAGATATGGCGTTTCTACTACCGTAGACATTGTAGAATTGAAGTCAGACTGAAGAACAGATTGTTTATATATTTGTTATGATTTTTGAAAGATATTGACTAAGATTCTATATCAGAATTGTGTTAATACTCAGAGTAGGAATTATGTTGACACAGATTATGAGTTCCAGTAGTATATTTGTAATGTTCAGATTGACGGGGTTATTCAGATTATAATATTATGTCGTCGAAATCTCAGTTGAGTTAGATTGATCAGATTCAGATATGATTTCGATTAGATTGTGATATTATCTATATGACTCAGATTGTATCTTGTTCAGATATTGATCAGATTGTATATTGAATTGAGTATTGATCAGAACAGATGGTGTATTGAGTTATTCACTGATACAGTGTATTCGATGTTGTCATTTCAGATTTGATATGGACAGAGTTGGATACAGGTCATCGTCTTCGTCAGACCGGGACGACAAAGGTATAATTCATGTGATATTCAGGAAGAAACAACTCAATCGAGATCATCCTTGAGTTGCCCAATAAATCACATACTATATTCTTGTTTATGCTTTATCGTGATATGATTATTGCATATCTTGATATGATTATGTTTGTTATAGATCGATTTGCTTATAGAACTTGTATGCAAATCATGTTCAGATGATTATGCTTGCTTACAGATTTTGTATTCATGCATTAAGATAGGAAAGTCTGCGAGATCATCCAGACTTCTAGACGTTCGGCGATATCACAGCTTAGGGGAAGATCATCGCCCCTATTGTAGACGTGGATACAGATCAGGCCGAAGTCTAGGAATAAGACGGACAGCACCTCGATTGGGAGGGTAGGTGACAGACAGTGCCGTCTTATTCACCCCGGGATCCCTAGAGTTATAGTCGAGTCGAGTCTAGACATGATTTGACTAGAACTGCAGGTGTTTAGAGATGTGGTTTCATAGATTATGAAACCCAGGGTTATTGCTTTCAGTCATGATAGCATGTTTATCTGAATTGAGTTGAATTGCATGTTTATCTGAATTGAGTTGCATGCTTATTTTGATTTGACTTCATAGATTATGAAATCTATTACTTTTGAATATGAACATGATAGCATGTTTTATGATTTAGATTGTTTCTATACATGCTTACCATGTTTTATACTGGGATTTATTCTCACCGGAGTTATCCGGCTGTTGTCTTGTTTTGTATGTGTGCATGACAACAGGTGGGGCTGGATCAGGGTCGAGATGACGATGAGAGAAGACGAGTTAGCGTGGTGATTCCGGACTTGTAGCAGACTTGGTTTATTACTTGAATTTAGTAATTGAACCTTAGACTTAGGTTGTACAGTATTGTACTTTTCTACTGAACTGTAGTTTTTATACAGAGATCTATATTGTTTAGATTCCATTACCTTCCGCAGTTACATTTTAAAAAAAAAAGAAAAATTTTTAGACCCTGTTTATCAGAACTGATAATTAAATCCCAAAGATGATTCAGAAGATGATTAGCGTCCGGGTCCCCACAACGACACTCAAGAACAACACTGCGTGAAGTGTTGGATGAAGAGTTGTTTCGTTTGGTTTTAAGCAATACAGTTTTTTTTATGCATCTAGTATTTGGTTGGAGTTTTTATGCATTTTAATTATTTGGAGTGTCAAAGAATTTGGTTTTGTTAATCTCACTAGTATTGTTTTGTGTAAAAGATTTACATATTTTTCTCGTGAATTTTTGTTATGAGGCATTGTATAGGTATTCTTACTTGTGCATAATTTAATCCATCTTGTTCTGGTTATTAAAGTTTACGTGTGTGTTAAATAATTAATCTTCGCTACATTTTGTGTCTTGGTGTTGACAACACCAGCACACAACACTTACTTTTGATAAACATATCATAATTTATTTCTTGTTCGTTCATGATCTAAAACACCCCCTTTCAATATTCATCATCATCTTCGTTCCAATCATATCAGATATTCAATTTCATCTTCATCTTCGTACCCACATGAGGATCGGATATGCATTCTCTTCCCACTTATTTCTGACCAAAAAATGTACTTCAAAATTCGACCTTGCAATACCCGATTATCATATATGAAATGCCAAAAATAGCTTCCTCAGATTAGATACTTTCCACGTGTTGGTGGTTAAAGCAATCTTGCCTTTATTATATTCCAACAAACTCAACACTTGAACAAAGGCTAAAAGCATGATGCTCAACTATTTCGATGGATACTCATGTAAAATTGTCATCCCTTCTTTTGCTCTTTAATTAGTAGTTTCTGCAAGTTTGACAACACTATCATCGACTTAACAGAGTAGCTTAAGAACCATGTCAATCGGATAAACAACGCTAGGCAAGTCTTATACGATATACTCAACCGTGAAAGTGTTGGTAGAATGAATATAACTCGTGACCATTTGACACCACGGTCACCTATCTCACCAACACGAACTCTTCGTGGCCGGGACTCAAAATCTCAATTTTATTCATGTATATGCTGGAATATGATATTTAAGTCATGTATTTTTTCATTGCATCAATTATAGTCGCGTAACTATGTTCCAACGATAAATTTTGGTTATTTTTTATCTAAATTATACAATTAAATTACTAATATCATTGTTAATTTTTATAAATGTGTTGTATTTCTCATCACAAGCTCGTATGATTATAAACGTAATTATATAAAAAAAAACTGATATGACCGAAGGCTTAAAACATAATTGAATTTATAAGAGTGAATATAACTATTGCCTAAATGTAAGCAGTATCTGGCATATAAATAATCTAAAGTAAAATATTTTATTTTGTGCTGATATGATTTTTTTTATAACGATGAAAACCACAGTTAGTATATTTTATTGTACACTAGGTAAACTCTAGGATAACGCAATAGTCTGCAAACTACGCCAGACTCACCCAAAATAGTGTTGGTAAGAGAAATCAAACTCTTTACCACTGACCAAATGTTCATTTAATTTACCAACTCGAACAATCCTTTATCAACTTCTCTTAATGGCGTGCTGATATGTCTTATTATTTCCTTCAAATTTCATCTTATTGAAGGATTTTTTGTGAAGTATGTTATAAAAAAAAATTATAATGACATTTTACATTTGAAAGTCTAAAAAAACAATCCTATTGATTGATCTTCAGGAAAAGATATGTCCAAAAGCCGAGTAGAACTCATCACTGAAAAATTGTTTAGGGAAAATTGCAAATCTCATCATTAATGCTTATTTTTTGGTAATTGTGTGAATTAGTTAAATGGGATAAAATTCTTATGGGATCCTTAGATTTGAAATTGGTAATGTAGAAGTCCTTCGTTCCAATCTTGAATTGCAGTAGAAAATTTCTCAATTAATTTTTTTCAACTTTTTTCTGAAATTTCGGTTATTTCGATTATTTTTATTTCGGTTCGGTTTAATCAGTTTTGGATTGGAAATTCGGTCAATTCGGTCTCGTCAAAAAATACTTCGGTTAAATCGATTTCAGTAATTCGCTTAGGTAATAATCGAATGCTCATCCATGATCAAACATGCAAAGCTGCAAATTTTTAGATGTAAATACTATGCCACACATTGCGGGCAAGTTTTATGATCAAATATGTATATACTTTTTTTAAATCAAATATAATATATGTCATATATCAGTGATACAACTGTTAGATGTTTCACATCGGGGTGTATTAAGATCTCAAAAGTCTTTTGGACTATTTTTTGGGATGAAGTTAAATTTAAGTTCATGATCTTAACATAGATTCGGAGTTTCAATCCACTGTCATGTGTTGAACTGTCTTTATGACTCACTTGCTAATTTCTGGTATATTTCATTCTTCAATTGTTCATTCATGAACGTGAAAATGTGTTAAATGTTACATATCAACTGGATTAAATTCTTGGCAATTTTATATAAGAACTTGTATAATCCTCTCACTTTAGGTTAGTTTTTGGATAGAGTTATAAAAAATCCATGATCTTAACAAGAGCATAACCATATCTCGATTGGTTATATGCAAGCAATCACTATCTAATCGGATTTAGTGGTAATAAAAATTTGGGCCACTCTCGAAATTCTTCTCTAATTTTTTAGAGATTGATGCCATGGTACGATTGAGGTCCCAATCTCCTATGCTGGGTGCAACAAATATGCAGCTCAACACAATACATATTACATACTAGAGAAACCTAAAGGGTATGAATTCATATGAATATTATAATATAATTAGGCGGTGTTTTCAAATGCTTTAAAAAGACAAATCGGGTGAGCTAAGTAGGCGATTTTACCAGACATGTGAATTCTTCTCAGAGACATGGGAGAATGGGTTGGTAGTTCCCGGGCTCACAATCTGAACACTCAAAGAACAAGGAATGTTAATTGGGGCACCAGAAGATTTTCTAGCGTAACCACTCCGATGCTCAAGTTAGTCAAGTGTTTTTTCACAAGGGAAAATGCAATGTAGAGAATGTATATTGAGTATTTGTGGTAAATAATAAGTGAATTGAATGTCTCACAATTAATAAAACATGGGTAGAGATACAAGTAATGATGACCTTGTTTTAAATGATCAGTTGCTACTTATGGCAAAATGGTTGTTCATGCCCTGCCTTCTAACACTACCACATCTGACAACCCAGACTTCTTCTAATCTAGTACATCATCCCAATGTGTGCTAAATGACAGATCCATGATTCCGAAGTATGGTATCCCATAACTATGGACGGGAAAATGATACCTGCACTAAGGTACTCGGACAGAAGATCATGGTGTGATAATGAGGACATGGCCCTTATCTCCTAAATCCTTTTGCACTGTCTTGGCAAAGCTGAGAGCCCGATTTCATCTGGCACATTCCGGTCTGATATGCTCCTTAGGATGGTTCACCAGAGAGTGCTTGAGCTGGAAAACATAGTTTTCCGAGTGGATTGAGGCTGAGCCTCGGTCCTGAATTACATAAGAAAAATTATTGAAATTTTTATGGAAACATAGTTTTCCAGTTCAAGCTACCGAAAAAGTTTATATCTGACAATGACCGGTAGTTTCAAGGATGGAAAATGGCATCTTGGTGTGAAGAAATGAAGATTGCTCAATATTTTACTTTAGTTGCTCATCCGCAAGCTAATGGACAGACTGAAGTCACTGATATCACAATAGTTCAAGCTTTGAGAGCTATGCTGCAAGGTATTGGGAAGGATTAGGTTGAAGAAGTGAAAAGTGTTTTGTGGGCTTAAAGAACTACCCCCAAACAGCTACTGGGAAACTCCTTTTAGTTTGGTATGTAGGTTTGCAACTGTACTGCCTGGCGAGATTGGGCAAACATCAGCTCGAATCGAAGCCTACATGATGCAATCTGGGCTTAAGAATTATAACCTGTGGAAGAAAAAAGAGAAAGGGATGTCATCCAAATGGAAGACTACCAGAGCCGAGTCATGCGAGCATACAACCAATGAGTCCGACCTCGAGATTTCCAAGTCAATGATCTCGTTCTGAAGAAAGAAAATCCACTCGGTGACGTTCGCAAATTAGAGGCCCTGTGGGAGGGACCTTATAAAGTCATTTGAAAAGTCAGTTCGGGAGATTTTCATTTAGAAGATAACCATGATCGGCCTCTTAGAATTCCCTGGAATGGTTGTCATTTAAAGAAATATTATGCGTAAGTTGTACTGATTATTGGATTATTAAAGAAGTTACTTTTCCACCTCAAAATATGTATGTGATCTTATCAAAGCCTGAGAGTTTTGAGACCATGGCATTTTATCTTATATAAGTCCGGGAGTTTTGAGGCATTGACATTTTATCATATATAGGACTATGAGGCATGAGGCCTTGGCATCCTATCAAAGCCCGGGAGTTTTGAGGCCTTGACATTTTCTCTTATATAGGTCGAGGAAGCATGTGGGGACCCGAACCTAATTCATTTCTTAATCATTTTTGGGATTAATTAGAAGAATTAAGATAAACAGGTTCAAAATTTTTTATTTTTTTTAAATACGAGAGTATGCAACATATGAAATAAATCTTATTTCATTTACAAGATCGATATCCAGATCTAAGTACAAGTCTTGTACAAAAGTAAATCATAACAACTACTGTAACTTCACTACATTTCAGGTGATGAAACAGATCTACTTCTAAGTCCGGATCTCCATGTTAACTGTCCTCTCTTATCCTCTTCTTGACCCTGATCATGTCCCACCTGTTGTCATGAACACATACAAACAAGACAACAGCTAGATAACTCCGGTGAGAAATACATTCCCAGTATAAATCATGTATACATGCAATCATATAAACAATATAAAAGCATGAAACATATATCAAATTTGAAAGACATGAATCGATATAAAAATGTAATTCAAACTCTAACTCATAATCTCTGACTCGACTCTTTCCTAATCTATGGATCCCGATCTGAATAAGAACGCAACAATCTCCCACCTACTCTCCCGATCGTGGTGGCGGTACGTTCTTATTTACGGACTTTGGTCCTGTCCATATCGAATCTCGCGATAGAAGTCGCTCTACTCCTATGCAACATCTATATGACCAAACGTCCGGTGTCATGGCGACTCAGCCGAA
This sequence comes from Primulina eburnea, assembly GCF_022965805.1. NCBI lineage: Eukaryota > Viridiplantae > Streptophyta > Magnoliopsida > Lamiales > Gesneriaceae > Primulina > Primulina eburnea. The sequence continues at coordinate 24,825,891 of NC_133118.1, forward strand.
GACTTGGCGACTCAGCCAATAACAAGGCACATCAGCCCATAACTAGGTACATCCACCCATGACTCTTTATATAACATATGTTTAAACAATAAATCAATAGAATAAGCATATCAATCCCAGACATCGCAACATATCGAGGCAATGACAATCAAGTATGTGATTTTGGGAAACTCAAGTTAAATCAAACTCGAGATTGTGCAATCCCGAATCAACATTGATTTATACTTTTCTCTTCTCGGTCTGACGAAGTCGAAGTCTCCAATTCAAATCTGTCCATATTCAATCTGGCAATAACAATATCAAATAGGCACATTATCAATATACACTCTCCATTCAATACTGAATATAATCAGAACTCAATCAAATTCTGTTTCAACAGCATAACTGCACGATAACGATATACCCAGCAGTACAATATCAATCAGATATCGCTCTCATAATCAATAATAATACAAATCTGATATCAAATTTCAATCAAATCAACTCTGAAAATCATATCAATTTCATACGGTATCTGCTCTTCAATCCGGTTTCGATTATACGATGTCTACTATATCAAAAATATCATATATCATTCATATAAGATTCTGGCAATATCATAATTTCAAATCATATAAAAAACGTAAGAAACTTACGTCCAATTGAAGCTCTCGTCGATAGAAACTCAGTACTGAAGTCGGATTAAAAATCAGATGAACGGATTTCTCGTAATTCAATTTCTAGAATTAAGAACTTGAAAATTCTCCAGAGCTTGCTCGATTTTCTTTCAATTCAATCTGAAGGAATTTGCATGATACAAGGGCAAATGGCTCATCCTAAGTGCAACACGTCTCGCGCATATGCGCGACCTATTTCGGCGCATATGCGCGAGACTACTGTCTCGGCATACTGCAGCTCGCGCATATGCCCGCCTCGTCTCTGCGCATATGCGAGAGACCTTCTGGTGTCACAATTCTTCCTTGCATAAGCTCGCGCATATGTGCGCCCTCCTCTCGCGCATATGCGCTAGGTTCTCTGTCCAACTCGCGCATATGCGCGACTCTTGGTCGCGCATATGCGCGAGGGGTTTTGTCCTCGCACACATCTCGTGTTTTCTTTGTCTTTCCCGGTCTGATCCTTTCCGTCTATAATCACATCAATTTATCAACAAATCATTTCAGATTACAATAATCAAAATCTCTGGCATTACATTTCTCCTCCACTAAGATCCGATTTCGTCCCCGAAATCACATGCAATCAATCAGATATTAACTCAGATATAATAAGGCATGAGGAATAGAATCTAAATAAGAACTCACATCAGTGAAATAATTCTGGAAACTTCTGTCCCATATCTGATTCAGTCTCCCATGCAGCTTCTTCGATACTATGACGACTCCATTGAACTTTCACAAGCGGAATAGTCTTTGTTCTGAGCTGCTTTTCTCTACGATCAAGAATCTGGATCGGCTTTTCGAAGTAGCTCAAAGTCTTATCTAGTTCTGCCCTATTGGGCTGAATAATATGTGAAGCATCAGAGATATATTTCCGCAATAGAGATACATGAAAAACATCATGTATTCCACATAAAGAAGGCGGTAATGTGAGTCGATAGGCACGATCTCCTATCTTTTCGAGAATCTCATACGGCCCAATATATCGTGGAGAAAACTTCCCTTTCTTGCCAAATCTGAAAACTTCTCTGAAATGTGAAATTTTCAAGAATACTCGGTCTCCTGCCTCAAATACCAACGGTCGACGTCGAATATTGGCATATTTAGCCTGTCTGTCTTGAGTTGTCCTCATTCTTTTCTGAATCAGCTTCACTTTTTCAATCATATCTCTGATCATATCAGGTCCAATCTCAGGTACCTCAGAGATATCGTCCCAATACAGATGGGATCTACACTTCTTGTCGTACAATGCTTCAAACGGTGCCATCTCAATACTCGTCTGATAGCTGTTGTTGTACGAAAACTCACAAAGTGGCACAGATTCTTGCCAACTAGTGCTAAAATCAAGCACTACAGCTCTAAGCATATCCTCCAGTGTCTGGATAGTCCGCTCTAACTATCCGTCGGTTTGTGGATGATATGCGGTACTCAGATGTAACTTCATACCTAGAGCCTGCTGTAAACTCTATCAGAAGTGCGAAGTAAACCGAGGATCACGGTCTGAAACAATCAACTCCGGCACTCCATGCAATCTGACCATCTCTTTGACATAGATCTCTGTCATCTAGTCATATCTGTACGCCATCTTGTACAGGAATAAAACATACTGATTTGGTCAATCTATCAATCACACCCACATCACATCACAATCTCGGAAATATCTCGGTAGTTTCGTCACAAAATCCATAGAAATGTAGTCCATTTCCATTCAGTAATAGACAAGCTATGTAACAGATCTTCTGGTTTCTATCTTTCTGCTTTTACCTGCTGACAATTCAGACATTTCAATACAAACTCTGCAATATCTGATTTCATCTGTTTTTCTCAAAACTGTCTTTTCAAATCATTATACATTTTTCTGCCACCAAGATGAATACTAAATCGACTACTGTGCGCTTTTGACAATATTTGTTGTTTCAAATCTGAAACATCTGGCACAACAAGACGATCATTCACATATAGTACCTGATCACGTACCTGATACTCTGATCGATGCCCTGCTCAAACCATCACTATCAAGTTCTGCACATTCTGATCAACTTTCTGAGATGCTTTATTTCTCAAAATCAACTCCGGTTCGACTTGAACAACATATAATCTCAACGGTTTACTATCTGTTTCAAACACGGATTCAGAACAATAGCAATATTTAATCAGATTCGAAATCTCAATCATCGATACTATCTGCTAAACTCATAAAACTGCAATCCTGACAATGTTGTCGGTCTTGGCTAACTAATCACGTCTTCAACGTGGTTCAGATCTCCTGCTATACCATCTTCGGATATAATGTGCCCCAAACAATACAGTTTGTCTCAGCCAAAATTCACATTTTACATGCAGTTTCTCTGTTTTTAAAATACGCAGTACAATTCCCAAATATTCGATATAATCAGTCATATTCTTATAATATATCAGAAGGTCATCGATAAAAATAATCATACAATCATCAAATATTGCTGAAACACACGGTTCATTTACCCATAAACATAACTGGAACACTCCCAAGGAAAAACACTCAGTCCGGTGTAATACTTGGCCGGTAAATCTTCTAACTGCTCTTTCAACTATTTCAATTCGATCAGTACCAATATGTGCAATGTTTTAGAGATAAAAACTATACCTGACATCACTTCAATGCTGAAATCTATCTCTCTGGCTTGAAGCAATCCCGAAATCTCATATGAGAAAACATCAGCAAATTCATATACCTCTAGCAAATCAGCCAATGATAGGCTCGATTTCAGTATGTCAACTGAATACATACGGAATCCCTCTGTTCTTTTATGTAATAATTGAGTCATAAATATCGCAGATATCAAAGGAATTCTAGATCTAGAATCCTTACCATAGAATTTTCCACTCTTCAGCAATATCAGGTCTGAATCTCAAAATCTCATGGGAAAAAAAAATCAACGGTAGCTCTGTACTTGGTCAACATATTAATATCAATAGTGCAGTCAAAATCAGACCAGCCAAGCACCATACAATCTAACTCAATCTCATGTTCGTCATACTGTAGCATACAATGCCTAACAGATGTAACTGATACAAACTTCTCCTCAAAGGTGACAAGATAAATACTACAGCAGATAATGACTCAATAGACAAAGCATATATCAATGCAACTCATTCAAAGATAATCGTATGGAATGCATTAGTATCTATCAATACATATGCAGAATAACTACACAGGAAACTATTACCTGCAACTACATCGTCAGGTGCGTCCTGGCCTTGGCTGTGACTGAGTAGAGGGTGGCTGAAAAGAGTGAACAACCGATGATTGTCTATCAGGTTGTGCCACTGATCCTGATGATTCTGCTCCCTGGGATCCCTGGAAACCTCATTGTGGACAAACTCTAGCATAGTGTCCTGGCTGTCGACAGATACGGCAACTACCAATCACACCTCGGCATTGCTCTGTGGGATGTCTTCCTCCACAAGTCCTGCAATAAACCCATATATAACTCTAGCTAGAACCACTGGATCTAGATGAACTACTCCCTAACTTCTTAAATTGTTTCCTTCGAGCTTTCAGAAAATCTTTCTTTCCACCACTACTACTGCCGCTATCAAATCCAGCCAGTGATTGCAAGAATTGAGCTGGAGATTGTTGCTATTTCTGTGGTTGAGAAACATATGACATTCCTCGCTGTTGAATCAAACTTGCCTCAACTCCCTTTGCTCTGTTCAAGGCGTCAGCAAAATTATGGAGTCGCTCCACATTTACCAATGCAGATATCTCAGGATTCAATCCATTAATAAATTGATCAGCTACAACTTCATCATTCCCAGCCACATGAGGAGCAAAACGTAGCAAGGTAGAGAATTTTGCTACATATTCTTCAATGTTCAGTTGACCCTGTTGTTTCAAGTTGGCAAATTCTGTACTCTTGTCCTGTCGATACGATCCTGGGAAAAACCTTTGATAGAATTCATCTTTGAAGATTTTCCACGTAATTACATTACCATGCTGTTCTAAGGCTTCCTTGGTTGCGATCCACCAACTTTTCGCGACCTCGTGTAACTGGTGCCCAATCAATTTAACTCTACGTTCATATGGGTAATCAAGTGAATCAAACAGCATTTCTATATTATCTAGCCAACTCTCACAATCATCAGACGTCTCAGTACCCCTTAAAATCGGCGGTTGAAATGACTGAAACCTCTTCAACATTTTTTCCATCGGTGTTTTTGACACCTCCATCTGATTAGTCGAAATACTACCTCGTTCTGAAATTCTTCAATGAGGTATATCTGATTACCAAAAGAATTAGTAACCAAATACAACAAACATGTTTCAGTCCTCCTCTGATCATATTACTGTTAATCAACAATCGGTTCTGATTCATTCTGAATAATACACATCACCAAATCAAATCAGATAATCAAGAAAGCATATATTAAAGCAGTAAATCATGCTAGCATTCAAAAGCAAGAAGAAAACTCATTTTACCCCGCTCACTAGCTTCTATCTCAGTCTAAGGAACCTATAGTTCAGGAACCTACTGCTCTGATACCACATGCTGTGGGGACCCAAACCTAATTCATTTCTTAATCATTTTTGGGAATATTTAGATCAATTAAGATAAACAGGGTCTAATTTTTTTTAAAAAAAATACGATAGTACGCAACATATGAAATAAATCTTATTTCATTTACAAGATCGATATCCAGATCTAAGCAAAAGTCCCGTACAAAAGTAAACCATAACAACTACTGTTCCTTCCCTACATGTCAGGTGATGAAACAGATCTACTTCTAAGTTCGGATCTCCACGCTAACTGTCCTCTCTTATCCTCTTCTTGACCCTGATCTTGTCCTACCTGTTGTCATGAACACATACAAACAGGACAACAGCCAGATAACTCCGGTGAGAAATACATTCCCAGTATAAATCATGTATACATGCAATCATATAAACAATATAAAAGCATGAAACATATATCAATAACATGTATTGAATCTGAAAGACATGAATCGATATAAAAATGTAATTCAAACTTAACTCATAATCTCTGACTCGACTCTTTCCTAATCTAGGGATCCCGATCTGAATAAAAACGCAACAATCTCCCACCTACTCTCTCGATCGTGGTGGCGGTACGTTCTTATTTACGGACTTTGGTCCTGTCCATATTGAATCTCATGATAGAAGTCGCTCTACTCCTATGCAACATCGATATGACCAAACGTCCGGTGTCTTGGCGACTCAGCCAAAGACTTGGCGATTCAGCCAATAACAAGGCACATCAGCCCATAACTAGGTACATCCACCCATGACTCTTTACATAACATATGCTTAAACTATAAATCAATAGAATAAGCATATCAATCCCAGACATCACAACATATCGAGGCAATGACAATCAAGTATGTGATTTTGGGAAACTCAAGTTAAATCAAACTCGAGATTGTGCAATCCCGAATCAACATTGATTTATACCTTTCTCTTCTCGGTCTGACGAAGTCGAAGTCTCGAATTCAAATATTTCCATACTCAATCTGGCAATGACAATATCGAATAAGCACAATACCAATATACACTCTCCAATCAATACTGGATATAATCAGAACTCAATCAAATTTTGTTTCAACGGCATAACTACACAATAACGATATACCCAGCAGTACCATATCAATCAGATATCACTCCCAATAATCAATAATAATACAAATCTGATATCAAATTTCAATCAAATCAACTATGAAAATCATAACAATTTCATACGGTATCTGTTCTTCAAACCGGTTTCGATTATACGTTGTCTACTATATCAAAAACATCATATATCATTCATATCTGATTTTGGAAATATCATAATTTCAAATCATATCAAAACGTAAGAAACTTACGTCCAGTTGAAGCTCTTGTCGATAGAAACTTATTATTGAAGTCGGATTAAAAATCAGACGGACGGATTTCTCGTAATTCAATTTCTAGAATTAAGAACTTGAAACTTCTCGAGAGCTTCTTCGGTTTTCTTTCAATTCAATCTGAAGGAATTTGCATGATTTATATATACATTGCATGATACAAGGGCAAATGGCTCATCCTACGTACAACACGTCTTGCGCATATGCCCGACCTATTTCGGCGCATATGCGCGAGACCTACTGTCTCGGCATACCGCATCTCGCGCATATGCGCGCCTCGTCTACGCGCATATGCGCGAGACCTTCTGGTCTCACAGTTCTTCCTTGCATAAGCTAGCGCATATGCGCGCCCTCCTCTCGCGCATATGCACGAGGTTCTTTGTCCAACTCGCGCATATGCGCGCCTCCTAGTTGCGCGTATGCGCGAGGTGTTCAGTCCTCTCAGACATCTCGTGTTTTCTTACGTCTTTCTCGGTCTGATCCTTTACGTCTATAAACACATCAATTTATCAACAAATCATTTCAGATTACAATAATCAAAATCTCGGGCATTACAAGGCCTGAGGCCTCGGCTTCATATAAAAGTTCGGGAGATGTGAGGCCCCTATATTTATCTTATATAGGCCCAAGAGGCATGAGGCCCCAGCTTCATGTAAAAGCTCAGGAGATGTGAGGCCCTGAAATATTGTCTTATATAGGCCCAGGAGACATAAGGCCCTGACTTCTTGTAAAAGCCCGGGAGATGTGAGGCCCAGATATTTTATCTTGTATAGGCCCAGGAGGCATGAGGCTCAGGTATCCCTATCAAAGCTCAAGAGCCCTAGGCCCCGATACATTATTTTAATTGAGAAACATAAGATCTTTACGCCTTATTCAACATGTCTTTGTGAATCAAGCCAAACTGGTTGTCTTTTAACAGTTTTTAAAAGATCTAAAGCTTGTTTCTTGAAATGTCAAGGTTATATTAAACTAATCTTGAAAGCCCGATTACTCCTCAACACTTAGAATCTTTGAAGGTACTTATGACAGTTCGATCTATTTATCGATTTCAGTAGGGAAAGTCAGAAAAATATAACTAAAGAAGGTAATTTTATTAATAAGAAAGGGTACAAAAGAGGCCCGGAGAAAGGAAATAAAAAAAATTACAAGCCTCTTCTATCTTATTTGGGATCTTAGAACCAGCAGCACTGATATCATCCCCTACCCCTTCCTCGTATTTTTGAAGCGAGTCGATAGCCCGGAAAAAATTTAGAAATCCTTCCTTACCCGCAGGGAGAAGGCCAACCTTTTCAAATTGTTCCCGAAAATTATCAATTCTGGTCTTGAAGAGGGAGTAGGCTTTGTCTTCAACCGCCATTTAAAATCAGTGGATACAGAAAAGAAGTCCGCCAATCTTTCTTGGACAGTCGTTGGGTAGCCAGGACAGCCACTGCCTCTTTAGGCCAGGCCCTAAATTATCAAGCTCTTCAACCAAGGATTGGGCTTGCGCCTCTGAGGTTGAGAGCTCCTCCGAGGGTGAGAGCCGGGCTCAGTAAATCTGCTATGGCGTTAGCAGCTTCAACTTCTATCTGAGCCCTCTGCAAATAAGAATGCCCTGTGTGAACAAAGAACCATATAAGAAAGTATGAGCAATCATAGTAAAGTAAAACACAAGGCAGGAATTCTGAAATGTTCCTTACTTTTAATTTTTTAAATAAATACTAGGGAATATTTTTTTAAAAATTTTCTTGAAATTTGAAACCATCACCACATATATACTTTAACATTTAAAATATAAAATTCATAAAAATCCGTAAATCGTCAATCATAAAACTTAAGTCAACTTAAAATAGTCCAACAATTTAAGCTTCAAAATCAAACATAAAATTTCCATAAAATAATACTCAAAATTTTCTTAAACTTTAAATGCTAAGCTAATGAGGAAAAATAGATATTTGTCCATCGGGAGTGTAATGTCGGGCCCGACCAACTCAAGCGTCAGTGCCTCCCTCAATATCGTCCTCATCTGTAACCATTTAAAAATAGTGAGTCTAATAACTCAACACGTCTAACCCGTAAATAACAAATAATACGTATACAACCACATGCATTTACAAATCATACTTTTATTTAAAATAAGTTGGCGTAGAACTTGTAAGCGTAAATAAACCATAAAGCCTTTCATCATCATATATCATTTTGGGTGAATTTTGATATTTGAAAGTGACTATCATTTATCCTTTATTATTCATCCTCTGATCGACTGATCAATCTATATGCACCAAGTACCTGAGGGCGGGGAGTCAGCAACTCTCGTCGCTGGGCCACGGCCAAATATGGAAATCCGATATTGGGCTCCCTCTTGAGCCTTTTCTCGTAAACAGGCTCCCTCTGGGCCTTTTGCATCACGATATTCTCATTAAATTTGTAAGTTTAATGTTCCTTCTTAAAACGGATCCCCCACATATCACCTATGTCACAGTTAATTAACATCCTTCAAAATATTTTCTTTTCCTTTTATTTATTAAATGACCATATTTCCGAACTTCCAGTTTATGACTTTTTCTTACTTTTTTGACTCAAGCCTATCTCGAACCATCACATAAACTTATCTTGTACTAATTTTCTTAAAGTAAACCCGAGCCTCTCGATTTATTTACTTATAGCTAAACCGTAAATTGTTGTAAGCCAAAATAAATTCGTAACTTAATACTTTTCTCCCAAATTTGAAACATGACGTATCTTACCCTCGTGAACCATGAATCAACAGCCTAGGGCAACGATTCAGACCCCTTAATTAACCTAGCCCTAGACGAGCCCCTTTTCGCCATACCAAGCCATGCCCCTCCAAAAACCTTAGCCACCTTGGACCAGACCACGCCCAGACCCTATCGGACCCTTCTGGACCCTCACAGACTAACCCAGACTGTGTGCACCAGCCCACGCACCAGGCCGACCGCCTCCTCATTTTTCTTCCTAAAACTCACGGCTTGCCTCTTTCCCTCCAGGCTGCGCCGACCCCATCCCTAGCTACCCCTTGTAGGTCATCCTCGTACCCTACTGCACCCAGACCAGCCGCCACACCTAGCCTCCTAGCCTTGGCCAGGCCACATGCAGTTCAAGGTAAATCCTAGGGCTTGTGGTTGCGCAACCTTAGAACCCTCGGGTCCAGATCCTAAGGATCCCCTTAACCATTCTGGTCTTAGCCTACACATGTCCTGACATACCCCTGGTCAGCCCTAGTGGCCCCTCCCCTTAACCGAACCACATGTCCCTCAAACCCCATGGAAAACCCAAGCCACTTCGACCCTCACCCGTGCGCATCTCACATGTCGCTGTCCAGCCTGGGTTCTTCGCTTAGACGACCCTTTTCCTAGTCCTTTAATGTCTCCCTATGGCAGTGATCTCCTTAGAATTCATAACATGATTCCTATATGCATAGAATCGTCAAAACTTTGAAAAATATAACTCTAAAGGATAAATAATTCGATCTAAACATTTTTCATGCTTAAAAATTTAAATCATGCGTATGATTTGAACGGTACAAAAAAGAGTTTAGAATGTGCTTTTGCATTAAAAACTCTTGAATATTCGGACGTTGATGCGGGTTACTAAAAAGAACGATCGGGGAGCGACTTAGCCTTCAAACTCGCTTATGAATTTTTGAATTTTTGTGTGTGTGGTTTGTGTTGGCTACTAGAATTGGAGGCCAATAACCCTAGGTTTTGTTTTGTCATTTTCGAAAACTAGGTGTTTATAAATTAGGGTTTAGGTTCTTGGTCCTATGATTAATTAGACCCTTTAATCCTAAATAATTTGGGCTCATTACGGCCAATTTAATCATAAAATAAAAGTTTACAAAAACCGTTTTCAAAAATAATAACTCTCGGGTCCATAAAAGCCCTTCGTTTGACAAAAATCGGCTTCTCGAATAAAATAAGGCTCGACTCGTAAAATAATTTGGAATCAAGCATATTTAAAAAAATTTAATCATATTATCGAGCCTTAAAAATATTTATCAAAATATTTTCAGAAAATTTTAATCATATTATTGAGCAAATATTTTCATCTTCATCGTCCTCGGTCTCCTTTCTCATGCCTAAGATCGAATATCCGAGCAGAAATCCTTACTTTCAGGAAATCATGAAAATTTAGACAATTATACATTTAATCCTAAAAAATATATATCATTTAACGCATTTAAAATCAATTAAATAAAATAAATAAGTAATTTGAATAATTTTCATCGATGCTGTTTATGTGAACCGATTTTTGGATGTTACAAGTTCTTACCGAGAAGGTCCGAGAAGCACCCTCAAACAACTTGTGATTGGGGCTCAGCCCTCGGAGATGATCCTCCCTGGTTCCCTCTCCTCGGCTTGGGATGCAACGGTTGTGGCCTCAATCCCCCTTTCTCAATATCGGCTTCGGCTCGGGCCCCGGTAGTTGATTTCTTTTCAGTTTCTTGGGCCTTAGAAACTTCTCGAGATTCCTCAGCTGCCCGTTTGGCCAATACCTTCTTTTCTGTTGCAGCTTTTCGAGCAGCCCATTTATTTTCCTCAGTCTCTTTCTCAGTAGCCTGTCTTTTAGCAAAAGTTTCCAGCATCTCCGTGCAATCTGCAAAGAAAAAGAGGAAAATTGTTAAACAACAGTGTATGAAGAAGTAGAGGGTAATGATAGCCATATTAGAGAGGGGGTACTGGGTTGAGCACCCTAGGTGGCGAATTCATCTATTGCGCTGTATGTACCTCAGTCCATCTGCTCAACCCAAAGGCTACCTGGTTTTCCTCAGAGATCGAGAGAGAGGAGGAAAATATATTCTTCTCTACGAGCTCTTGGGTCCGGATGTAGTGTTCTTCGTACTTATATGCCTCGGGGAGCTCGGGCTGGGCAGGAAGACTAGATAGTAAACCTATTGGAAACTTGGGAGGGGAGAGAAGACTAACAAAGTAACCGCAATTTCTGTCCCTTCGGAGAAGAAAGAATATCATCAAGGAAAATTTTGTAGGTCTGAGCTGTTAGAGAGAAAGAAATCTCAATAAACCGGCAAATAAAATAGTATTTAAAGATAAGGGGATTGATAAGGAGGTTGTTCATTTTAAAGAGCACAAAGGCCGAGGCTATTATAAAGAAGGAATTGGGGTGGAGTTTATTTATAGGAACCCCGAGAAATTGGGCCACCTCAGTATAGAGTGAGGAGACGGGAAACCGAAGGTTACTATGGACCTGGTCCTGGGAAAAAGTGTAAAATCCCTCAGGAGTTAGGTCAGCCAGGTCCGAGGGACTGGGGATAAGAATGAAATGGGAGGAGGGGATAGACCCGAAGACACTGAGGTCCTCCTCGGCCCACGCGTGAAGAGTGCTCACCATAGTAGAAAACCAAAGAGCACTCGAGCTTTCCCCTCTACCAGCCTTTACCGAGGCTCGAGCTTTAACCTTACCCTTCTTCTGGGCCCTAGAAGGTCCAGAAAATAATTGGGTAGCTGTGGGTTTTTTAGATTTGGTAGGGGCGAGATAAAGTTTTTGGAAGTGACGGAGGAGCGAGGAGGAGAGGAATTCAGAGCAAAATCAGACCGTACCACCGCAGACTCATATCCAATTGAGTATCATGTGTTTGTTCCAGAGGTAGAGGAAGTGTAATTTGACATTGCTATAAAGGGAACTTAATGGTAGAGTAGTTAAAAAGCTGATCAGGAAGGAGAGCATAAGTTCGACAGAGAAGAAAAAGGGACGTCGGAAATTCGGGAGTAGAAGAGCAGAACACGAGGATGCGGAAGAGTGAAATAGGGTGGAATGCTCGATATTTATTTGCGAGAGAGGTATAATCTCAAACGTTGATTTTGGAGTAAATGGCCGAATGAGATGTGCCTAGGAAGTCGTGTCAAATAGTCGAAAAGACGGGCTCGGAGTACAAAGCGATGCCTATTAGACACCTGTCCTTTCGACTGCTAGGGCTTGCATCATATTGTCATCAGCCCTAGCTTGCTCAAAATTAAGAATATAAACTAATTTCTCGCCCAATTATGATTCCACCACTCGAAACAGCGAGTGAAACTCTAGCCAGACTATTTAAGAAGGGAGTGGTGATACCTCGCAAAAAGTTTAGAACCCGAGTTACCTTAGGACTCTGCAGGAGGAGTACATGTCTAAGAGTAAATGGTTAGCGTAGGCAAGAACCAGTTTGGGTAAGGGAAGCTGGTAAATGAAAGTTCTGCACTTAAATTACTTTGAGAATGGGCTTAGATTATGGTCGTTATTGAACGGAATTATGTGTTTCTTGTGTTTTTGTTGGCTGCAGGGACACATGAGACATATGCAAGTCGTGGCCAAGTAAGAATGAAATCATAGAACGAAGAACAAAGTGTTTTTGTGGGCTCTAGGAACTTGGATTGCATATATAAAAATTGAAACCGTAGTCATGAAGAGAGGGGAGCTGTAGAAGCAGGAAAAAATACATAGAACAAAGAACAAAGTGCGATGATGAAGAGTGCATCTATCACAAACAAAGTCGCAATTTCTGATTTGATCTTTCTCTTCTTCCTCTTACTATGTCTTAGTCAATTATTTTGATGTTTAAAACTATGAATTTGTTTTATCGTTTTTCATTCATGAACTAATTTATTTAATCTAGATGAAGACGTAGCTTGGTCGAGTCTATATTTACTAATTATTGATTTACGTATGCAAATTTCTTCTTGGTTTATTTATATTTTCCGGATTTATTGATTTCAATTATTTGATCTCTAATTGGAGTGTCATGTTTATTTGAGATCTATCGCTCAAGAAAATGGATGTCGAATAAGACCATAGCAAAATATATCGTTAGTATTTATAGAGTTCGGAAGACCTATAACTCCATCGAATTCATTAAAAGAATTACCTTGCTATTGAACTTTTTTACTGTTTTATTTTTAATAGGGATATTGAAATCGATAGTAGATAATTCGTGGGTAGTAAATGGGTCGAATTTATAAATACCGATGCCAATGATAATTTAATATAGTGAAGACCGAGTGAAATCGCATAATTAGATTTTTTTCTCAGTGATTTTAAATCGATTGTGTGCCTTAATTTATTTTGGTTTATAATTACCAATCAACACTCAATTAAATTTTCTAAATATACTCCACTATTCTAATTGTGGTAATTACTATATTATTAAATTTCACTCCTTGTGGGAACGATAACAATGTTTAACCGAGTGCTAAAACTTGACATCGTACATTTGCGGTTAGCAAAATACAACAACAGAAATGCTCTCTGGTGAACCATCCTAAGGAGCATATCAAACCGACACATGTCCAAATGAATTCATGCACTCAGCTTCGCCAAGACGGTGCAATAGGATTTAGGAGATTAAGGACCTTGTCTTCATTATCACACCATGATCATTTGCTCGATCATCTCACTACAGGTTTCGTTTCCGAGTCCACGGATATGTGATACCATACTTCGAAAACATGGGTCTGTCATTCAGCGCACGTTAGGATGATGTTACTAGACCAGAGACAATTTCGTTTGTCAGATGTGGCAGTGTCAAAATGCAGGACATGGGCAGCTATCTTACCATAAATAACAACCGAGAACTGAAAACAAGTTGTCATCATTATTTGTATCTCTATAAATACCCAGATTTTAATAACTGTGAGTATAGATGAGCAAGATTTCGGTTAAACCGAATTAACTGACCGAACCGAGTCAATTCGGAAATTCGGTTCGGTTATTTCGGAAATTCGGTTTTCCAATTAAAAAAAATTCGGTTAATTCGGTTCGGTTAAGGTTTTCAAAATTTTGAAATCGGTTAACCGAATCAACCAATATAATAAATACTATTATCTAATAAATTTTTATTTTTTATCAATTTTTTTTATATATTTTAATTTTTAATTTTAAAATCAACATTAATTCTAATCTATGGTCTCGTTCTCACTTCTCTAACCGAATTTGAAATTTCTCATTCTCACTTCTCTATTCTCCACACTTGACTTCATCTGTGATAAGTGCGAGAATTGCACTTAATTTTACTGTTAATCCATTTGATCTATGCTGGTTTTGAGCAGATTTATGCTTGGTTTTTGTTGTTTTTGTGTAGTGCAGGGAATATACAACTATGTGATGTTGGAGAGCAATCAGGGATGTTTTTGAGCGTAAAACAGCGAAAGAATCAGAGACGCAGTGCTACAAGATCAGCGCCGCAACGTTAGCATGCCGAGAGGTAAGCGCCTAGGCGCTGCCAAAGCAGCGCCGCGGCGCCTCACTGCCGAAGAGCAAGCGCCGCGGCGCTAATTCTCACGAACGACGGGCACCTAGGCGCCACTTACTCAGCGCCGCGGCGCTAATGGCGGCAAAACAAGACTAAACGGGCTTCGCCTTACGGCCCAGAAGAAGGATATAAAAAGAGAAACGAGGGTTCAGAGTAAGGAGGCCGTTTTTGGACGAAAATACAGGGAGAAGAGGCGGAACGAAGGCGAGATGAAGGCGAGACACGCAAAGATCGATTACAAAGACGAAGAGCGACGAATCTGGGGACAGAGACGACACTTCGGATTTGTTATCTGTCTTTAGTGTTTCTATTTTCTCATATTTCAATGTCTAAAACTTTGAACATGCGTCGTTTTTATTTCGATTTCATCATGAGATAATTTCCTAGTCTAGAGAATGACATAGCTTTGTGGAAACGATAATTTGACTCAGTTATTTATATGATTGAATTCTTTCTTGTTTAATTGTGTTATCTGTATTCATTTCAATGCGATTTACTGGCCATAAATTTTTTGTTGTTGATTAATTCTATAACTCGGGAGAGGGACTAGGATTATAGATCATTAGAGACACATCGTTGAATGTTTATAGCGTTCGGAAGGCGTATAACTTTAGCGAGGCTTAGTAAGAACATTGTTTACATTTATTTATGAAACTTAGATTTTAATTAGGAATAATTGAATCGAAGTTGATAGGTACAATTTATTCGTCACTTGAAAAAGGGGGAATAAAATAATTAAGTGTTCTTGGCCATTAAATAATTGGAATTCAGGAATATAAAGTTAACTGAGAATAATTATCGTGGAAACTTAGTGAAGTCATTTCTCTAGATACTTTCCCTCCTTGATATTTTCCTCAATCCGGTATTAGATAAATTATTTGTTTTCAATCTATTCGTTTAAGTAAATCAACTATTCTATCGAATTGTCTAGATAAAGTTTGGACTATTTTAATTACAAGAATTGATATACATTTATATATACACTCCTCGTGGGATCGACACTTGCACTCACAAATACATTTTACTATAACTTGACGTCGTGCGCTTGCGAGCAATCAATAAAACACGCAACAAATTTTTGGCGCCGTTGCCGGGGATTGTAAAATTTGAATTTATATCAGTATTGTTACCAATTAGTCTAGATTTTAATTAAGAGCTTTTATTTTTATTTTAGTTTATATTGATTTAGTTTTTCATTTTTTTTCTGCTTGACAGTGCATGCTAAGATCGCAAAGCCCTGACTTGCTTATTTTTTATCCGGAGATCGAAAGAACTGCGAGAAGATTAAGAAAAGCAAGAAGAGAAGAGATCCAAGCAATGGCTGAGAACAGAGAGAATGACAGACACGCCCAGCCAGAGGCTATTCCTATCAGAGATCACTTCCGACCAGTGATCAACAATCATTACTCTGGTATTGCTCGGGGGACCATCAATGCCAACAATTTAGAGCTGAAGCCTGCCCTGATCAATATGGTTCAACAAAACCAGTTCGCTGGAACTGCTACTTCAGATCCTCACGTTCACCTGAGAACTTTCTTGGAAATCACAGATACGGTAAAAATTAATAATGTTCCTGACGACATTATTAGATTGCGTTTGTTTCCTTTTTCTCTCAGGGATCAAGCAAGAGGATGGCTCCAATCACTGCCGTTAGGGAGCATCACGACATGGCAGGAGCTGGCGACGAAGTTCCTTTCTAAATATTTTCCACCTGCGAAGTCTGCACAATTAAAGATTGAGATCAGCACTTTTAGACAGACAGACTTCGAGCAGTTGTATGAAGCTTGGGAAAGGTATAAGGAGTTGTTGCGAAGTTGCCCGAATCATGGTTTCGAAGATTGGGTACAGATAGAGCTTTTCTATAATGGATTGAATGGTCAGACATGGACAACAGTGGACGCAGCGGCAGGTGGCACAATCTTTGCCAAATCTCCTGCTCAAGCCTACGACTTGCTTGAGCAGATGACTATTAATAGCTACCAATGGCCGTCTGAAAGGTCAGGAGTACATAGGACTGCCGGAGTTTATGTTGTGGATCCTATCACGTCACTCACTGCACAAGTATCAGCGTTAACTACACAGATAGCAACCATGAATAAAGTGAGCACATCAAATACTGACGGACCATCGCCTGTCGTTGAAGAAGCACATTTTCTTGAAGAAGCTCAGTATATCAACAAGAGAAACTTTGGAGGCTTTGGCGGATATCGAGGTAACCTTCTCCCTAATACTTATCATCCTGGGTGGAGAAACCATGAAAATTTTTCTTATGCAAACAATAAGAATGTGTTGAATCCTCCACCGGGGTTCAAGACATCAAATGGGGAAGGAAAGCCATCATTTGAGGATTTAGTGGGAACATTTGTTGTTGAATCTGGTAAGAGGATGTCTAGAACTGAGTCTAGACTTGACAACCTTGAGACACATATGGCGAGTATTGGTGCTACTTTGAAAATCCTTGAGTCGCAAGTGGGGCAGATAACGAAGTAACTCACGTCTCAACCCGTCAGGCGCAGTGCAAAAGATTGCAGACCCAAATCTGAGAGAAGTGAATGCCATTTTTATACAGCACAAAGAATTTGGTGTGGTAGGCAGAGAAGAGAAGGAGGTTGAACCCACAGCTGTTCGGGATGAAAAGCTAATTCCAACCAAAAGAGCACGAGGTAAGAAATCTGAGAGGTATGATTTAAATCAATTCACTGATCTTTCTTTACTTCCCTACCCCCAGAGATTTTTACAATTACAAGCTGAATTTCAAAAGAAAAAAAGTCTTGAAGATCTCAAGAACCTACACATTAATAATGAGTTTGCAGATCAGGTGGAAGGTGAATCTACTGAAAGAACACGGAGAAATCCTTCTCAGAAGTTACTAGATCCCGGTGAATTTATTATGCCATGTGAAATAGGGAGTTAATTGGTGGAAAAAGCTATCTGTGACTCAGGAGCGAGCATAAATATAATGTCAAGTTCTCTCTACGAGAAACTTGGGTTGAGCAGAATGAGATCCACAAGCATGAGCTTACAGATGGCCGATAAATCTATCAGGACACCGTTGGGTATTGTAGAAGATGTTGAACTTCGGATCGACAAATTGAAGGTTCTAGCGGAGTTCGTGGTACTCGACATGGGGAATAGTCAGAACGTTCACGTTATTCTAGGACGACCATTATTGGCTGCTGTTGGAGCTATCATTGACGTGAAACGAGGAAAGATGACCATGGAAGTTGAAGGTCAGCTGGTGGAAATAAAGGCATCCAAGAAATCATACGACCCACCATGAACAGACTAGTGACAGTCGGGCTGACGACTTTAAACCAAACGCTAGTTGGGAGGCAACCCAACCAGTATCAATTATTGCTTTCGTTTTCTCTATTTTATTTTAATTTCAGTAGTATTATTATTTTTATGTTTTCTTATTTTATTTTATTTAATTTGGCATGTGAAGATTAGACATTGATAGTTGTTCTCTTTTGCAGGTAAAAAGTTTAGCTGGGCATGGAAAGGAGCTTAATTGGACAAAAAAAATCCGAAAAAGTCAGCGCCGCAGCGCCACAGCGCTACGGCATCCGAAGAGCAAGCGCCTAGGCGCTAGGATAACAGCGCCGTGGCACCAGACGTTCGAATTTATTAGCGCCTAGGTGCTAGACAGATAGCGCTGCAGCGCTAAAGGGCCGTGGGTGTAGCGCCGCGCCGCCACTTACTCAATGCCGCGGCGCTAGTTCGCGAATTATAAAAAAAAAAAAGGGGCGAGATTTCATTCTTCAAAAATCTAAGAACAAGCAGCGCCGCGGCCCCTACTCCTCTCCACCACTGAAAAATCGACTTCCACCTTAAATCTCTCACAAATTCAACCTCTAAACACTACAATACACCACTCATATCATCCTCACTCCAAATCCACCTAAAGTTGCTCACTCCTTACACCAGTTGGCTCAAGATTGCAACGAAAGTTCTTGAACAAAAAAATCAACCCACGACGAAGTAGAACAAAATTTCAGCCCTTTACAACAAGGTACTTGCTATTGGTATCATAATGCTCGATTTTCATGTTTGGGATTAGTGAAATTGAGTTCTTGGGTTGGTACACGTAAGGTGTTCGATTAATTGTCTCAGTGAGTTTGTTGTTAGGAATTGTTTGATTCGGAGAATTGCTTGTTGGACGAAATCGTTAATTGATTGTTTGTGTTGATACTAGGGGTATTGAATTGTTAACTACTGTTGTAAAATGAGTTGATAGTGAATTGAAATATGGCACCAAAGAAAAAAAGCAAGCGTGGTGAATCTGGCGAGGGCGAGTCGTCGTCCGCTGTCACTTTTGATAGACGACGATTTTGGGATGCAAAGGCTGCTAAGAATTATATGAAGTTGTTAGAAAAAAGCATGCAGAGAGAGAGGGGTATGGAGCAGAGCCACCCAGATGTTATTACGTTGGTCCGTGCTCGAGAAATGAATTGGGGGGAATTTGTTAAGCCCCCAGCTGATGCTGTGATGTCCCTTGTGAGGGAATTTTATGCAAATTTGACGGTTAATCATGAGGAGTTTCACGTAAAGATTCGAGGGGGGATGGTTGCCTTTGACATCACGACGATCAATTCCCTGTATGGAATGCCAGATTATGAGATAGACGGGTACACATTGTTTATGAGAGACCCGTATCCTTACGACACTGTCATCAACACACTTTGTGCACCGGGTACAGTTTGGAAACTCAACAATCAACGAGCCCCAGTCACATTCCCAGCGACGTCACTGAGAAGGGAGGCCTACAACTGGTATCATTTCGTGGCCTCGCGGTTGATGCCATCTGGGCAGGTGTCGGATGTGACGAAGAAGAAGGCGGCATTGGTTTTTTGCATCCTCACCGGCAGGACTGTTGATGCAAGCCGAGTTATTATGACATCTATTCTACAGGCTGCTAGGGGTACATCCACTGTCAGCATGCCCCACTCATCGACTATCACCGACCTCTGCCATGTAGCGGGTGTTACCTGGGATGACAGTGAGACGATACTACATATAAAAGGCGATATATCCCTGTCTGGAGCCCTCCCGAGGGATAGGAGAAGACAAATAGTTATTCATGATTCAGGTGAGGCTTCAGGCAGTGGTGCACCGACACAGTCTGCACCCCAGCAGCCACGTGCACAGACCAGCGACCCACGTATGGATGAAGTTTACCGAAAACTGGAGACATTGTTGAGGATGACGCGCGAGCACCAGGCGTACGTTTATGATTATCATCGCGTGTTTTCGCAGCATTACCCTCCTATCAATCCATCTAGTGAGCCATACCCACCACATCCTACATTCGGACATGAACCTGATGATGAGGAGGAGCATGAGCCATCAGGCGAGGACAGCGAGTCCTGACGCTCGCTGTGTAAGGTACGTGGTCCCCTGTTTTCTTTTTGTGCTTTATTACTATACATTGGGGACAATGCACGTATTTAAGTTTGGGGGGGTCGTCTGTCGTCACTTGTCATTCTTTGCCCGATCCTTCTATTTACTCTGACTTGTCATTTACTGTCGTTTACTCTGCACCCTTATGCTGCTTTGCTCTGTGTTATTTGTGGATTTCAATTCTCAGTTCTTATTTTTAGATCTTGATCAGTTATTCCCTGCAATTTCTCGTTTCAAAAAAAAAATCGTTTATTTATCTATTTTCATTGCATGCTATAATTGTTAGGACTAGTCATGGATAAGCTATTGTGAGGCCGATGAGGAAAATAAAATCGTGAGTCTGAAGCATGAATGTATTCGTGATTACTTGGGAGTCACATTTTATTGCACTGTCATGTTTGTTGATATTGTTGGTGCTCAGAGACTATTTGCGTGCCTGTGATACCAATTAAACAAGAGAAGTCTGATGTTTAGTAACCCTTGCATGACATTAACTGACACTTTTGCGAACACAGAAATGATCTAGTCATTCGTTCGCAATAACTTTGGGCCTATCTTCTTTGCTCATTATCATTTGTTAACCCATTGAGCCTCGAGTAGATTGAGATGCTTGATTGTTCTTTGTGAGCCTATCCCATATATCATTTTTATTGAAAATTGCATGTGACTGGTTTGTATGAGTTGACTACTGGATTGACGGAAGTCTAGAACTTGTTTGAATACTTTTCGAGACGAAATACGGATAATATGTGACATAGGAATGATTTAGGCAATCTTTGGAGCCGTTTTGAGCCTTCGAGCCTACCAAACGAGAATGAAATATCCCTAGTGTCCCATTTTGAGCCTACTAAAAATCAAGTGGTGTGTGTCAATGACACACAATTAGCCCCCACGTGTACCTTTTCTACATCCCACAACAACTACCTAATGAAACTTATACACTTATTGTCTTACCTAAATTTTGAGAGAAATAAGTTCATTGGTGTTGGAATGATTCAAACACTCCTTGAAAAGAAAAAGAGAAAAAATGAATGTACAGAAAGGAGTTCAAAAAGAAGAAAAACAATGAAAAGAATGAATCAAAAGTGGTGAGAAAGGAAGCATTTGGGAAATGAAGTGAATGAAAAGAAAATGATAATGAGTGAAATTGATGAAGTTCAAATATTTCTCTCAAACTTTGATCTCCATGCCTTTATTGTAGCCATGAGCCGTAGCCTAACGTTACAAGCCTACAAGACCTATTAACCTTGTCACATTTATCCAATATACTAGTGGAGAAAAGTTGTTCAAATCAAGCCTATGGATACCTGATAAACATGGTTAATGAGTATAGACTTTAATCATTTGCATGCAAGCATATCATTGTGTGACTTCAGCTTTGGTATACTTGTTATGAATATCTTTTGAGCCAAACAATCACCAATAAGGTCCTTTGTGATCTGTGTAAGTAAATGTGTGTTTTAATGAAGTGTAAGTTGCACCGAACTGAGGACTTCTTAAGTTTATGAGGAGATTTGGCACTGTGAATCTATTTGCGCATTCGATGGAGTAGATAAACATTGACATACCACACACGCACGTGACTCTCGAGTAAATACGAATCACATAAAAAAATAAATGAATCTGAGGCCACTGTCACTTTTTGCATATCTATGACTATAGTTGTTAGTGTTTATTTCTTGCTTGAATCTGCATTCCTATTTTTAATTTTATTTTGCTCGGGACTAGCAAAATTTCAAGTTTGGGGGATTTGATAAGTGCGAGAATTGAACTTAATTTTACTGTTATTCCATTTGATCTATGCTGGTTTCGAGCAGATTTATGCTTGGTTTTTGTTGTTTTTGTGTAGTGCATGGAATATACAACTATGTGATGTTGGAGAGCAATCAGGGATGTTTTTGAGCGTAAAACAGCGAAAGAATCAGAGCCGCAACGCTATAAGATCAGCGCCGCAGCATTAGCATGCCGAGAGATAAGCGCCTAGGCGCTGCCCAAGCAGCGCCGCGGCGCCTCACTGCCGAAGAGCAAGCACCGCGGCGCGGCGCTAATTCTCACGAACGACGGGCGCCTAGGCGCCAATTACTCAGCGCTGCGGCGCTAATGGCGGCAAAACAAGACTAAATGGGCTTCTCCTTACGGCCCAGAAGAAGGATATAAAAAGAGAAACGAGGGTTCAGAGTAAGGAGGCCGTTTTTGGACGAAAAATACAGGGAGAAGAGGCGGAACGAAGGCGAGACGAAGGTGAGACACGCAAAGATCGATTACAAAGATGAAGAGCGATGAATCTGGGGACAGAGACGACACTTCGGATTTGTTATCTGTCTTTTGTGTTTCTATTTTCTCATATTTCAATGTCTAAAACTGTGAACATGCGTCGTTTTTATTTCGATTTCATCATGATCTAATTTCCTAGTCTAGAGAATGACATAGCTTTGTGGAAACTATAATTTGACTCTGTTATTTATATGATTGAATTCTTTCTTGTTTAATTGTGTTATCTGTATTCATTTCAATGCGATTTACTGGCCATATATTGTTTGTTGTTGATTAATTCTATAACTCGGGAGAGGGACTAGGATTATAGATCATTAGAGACACATCGTTGAATGTTTATAGCGTTCGGAAGGCGTATAACTTTAGCTAGGCTTAGTAAGAACGTTGTTTACATTTATTTATGAAACTTAGATTTTAATTAGGAATAATTGAATCTAAGTTGATAGGTACAATTTATTCGTCACTTGAAAAAGAGGGAATAAAATAATTAAGTGTTCTTGGCCATTAAATAATTGGAATTCAGGAATATAAAGTTAACTGAGAATAATTATCGTGAAAACTTAGTGAAGTAATTTCTCTAGATACTTTCTCTCCTTGATATTTTCCTCAATCCGGTATTAGATTAATTCTTTGTTTTCAATCTATTCGTTTAAGTAAATCAACTATTCTATCGAATTGTCTAGATAAATTTTGGACTATTTTAATTACAAGAATTGATATACATTTATATATACACTCCTCGTGAGATCGACACTTGTACTCACAAATACATTTTACTATAACTTGACGTCGTGCGCTTGCGAGCAATCAATAAAACACGCAACAATCTGCAATCAAGAAAAATTACATATATAATTAAAGTTAAATCACAAATTTTTTTTAACTCGGTTAATTCGGTCAATTAACCGATTTTAATTCGGTTCGGTTTTCATCGGATATTTCGGTTCGGTTCGGTTATGGCTAATTCGGTTCGGTCAATAACCGAACCGATCGAATGATCACCCCTAATTGTGAGGCTTACATTCATTTACTGTTTCCTACGAATACTCAATATACATTTTCTGCATTGTATTTTCTCATACGAGAAACACTTGACTGACTTGAGCATCAGAGTGGTTATGCTGAAAAATCTTTCGGCGTCCCATTAACATTCCTTGTTCTTTGAGTGTACAGATTGTATAGCCCGAGAATCACCAACCCGGTTTCCCACATCTCCGAGAAGTATTCACCCGATACGGTAAAATCGCCCACTTAACTTACTCGAGTTGTCTAGCCATCATCAAAAGTGATTATAGATTTTTTTATTTAAAAATTTGGAAAATTAAAAGTCCATAATCATTTTTTTAAGTATTTGTGAACACAACTTTAAATATTCCAAAAATTTGAGAATTTACGAAGGTAATGGAAAATCTAATTGTACATTGGAAACTAAATGATATCTTGGTAATGTGTGCCTTACACCTAAGGTATGTATGTCACTATATTCTGATATCTCAGTTGATATTAGGGGTTAACAGAAACCAAATCAAACATAAAACCAAACAAAATCAAACTGCTTTTAATTCGTCGTAGTTTGGATTGATTTTAAATTAACCAAACCAACAAAATTAATTTGGTTCATAGTTTTGAAAAAAATCTAAATCAAATCGGTTTTATAAATATATATATTTTAAGTTGTTCAAAGTTTGGAAAAAAAATCTAAATCAAACCCATATATATCCGTAAGATTCTTTTATATTTTATTTGACAAAAACTTGTGTGAGACGGTCTCACGTGTCGTATTTTGTAAGACAAATCTCTTATTTAGATCATTTACTTTTTATGCTAAGAGTATTACTTTTTATTATGAATATCGATAGGGTTGACCTATCTCACAGATATCGTCTCACAAGAGACCTACTCATTTTATTTTTATATAAGACATATAAAAAATAAAGCAACATGGATGGATCAAAGGGAAAAGTGGCAAATGCTAAAAACTAAACCAATATGTAAACTCGTGAATCCAACTTCATTTACAGAATTACCCATTCTTTTATTCAATTGAAGTTACTACGATGACACACATTTGGTAAATCAAACAACGTATGAAAATAAATTTGCAAACAAAGCTGGAACTTTATTGAATGTTCACGGTTCACCTGTGTTTTCAAATACATCCCAATTACAAACACCTTTGACAGAGATAATACCACAAGCAGTAATTTGGCGCAGGCTTTACACAACGTCCCTGATTCTTGGAATCTTCTAATCTACCGGACGAGAAGGAGAAGCCTGCTTGTAAGAATCAACCATCTTTAACAGTGTAAATGGATTTTTTGTTTATGGAATTATATTACGGTTCGAGTAGTAAGTATACTGTTGCAGTATCTCGGGGAAGACACATCGCACTTCGAATTGATTTCATGATGTTCGTTCAAATCTGCCACCAGTTTGCATATGCAGCCATTCCGGAGACAAACTCCTGCCATATTCTCTTGCACCTTGGGAACCATATGTCATACCAGGAGTGTCAAAAGTTTGCTGAGCGAACTGCAAAGTGGAAAAGGACATAACACAAGTTGGAAACTTTAAGGCATGTATAACGGTTTTCCGAACATCGTTCAGTAGGAGCAACGGCAAATTTGAGGAGTTGATAATTGTGCTTTAAGAACTTACATCTTTTGAAGGATACCCGTCGAGGCCTACTCTTGAATTAACAGCTTCCAGCTTCATTGACAGGAACTGTCGGACACCATCAATTACATATGATCAAATGAGATTCTAAGAGCAATTATTTATGAAAAATACGGTAAAAATGTGAGTGTACACGCTGCATCTACTGAGGAAAGGGGGAGTTGGGAGAGGAGAGGAGAGGAGGGAATTTACCTCAACCTGGTGTTGTAATGATTGGATATAATTAATTATCTCATCAAGTACCAGTGCTTTGCCGATAACCTGAAGCCCATTGAACCATCCATTCAATTTATTATTCCAGAAAAGAAAAAAAAGAAATAAATTCAGGACTAGATAAATCCTAATAGACACTGATGCAACACTACAATCATTGAAAAATTTCACATTATTACTAGAATCAGAATTATCTTGACAAGCTTGGCATCAAAGAAAGAAAACATGGCTCAAAAAAGTGTATAAATTACAGAATTCGACTCAGACGCAAACCACGGGTCATGCATTCTACTACATTTGCTGGATCTATAATTACAGTGTATGAATCCTTGGGCCAATAAAGTTATATAAAATTAGCCTGTACCAATTCCAAGACCAAGAGTTATAAATGGAACTATCAAGCATCTATATAATAAATACAAGCAGCTCATTTACAAATTTAGTTTTATGTTTCCGCCTTTCGAAATGTTCATTCAGATGAAAGTTTGGGCATTGTAGGAAACACCAAGTTCACTTGTGCAATAAAAGATGAAAAAATAATCAGATACTCCAGATAATATTCTTGTGCGTGTCCAAATTTTTGTGACTTCACAGAAACATCAGCAGGCACAAAGTCCTAAAACTTGAATACAAACTCAGAGACATTTTTTGCAGAAAATATGGAAGCGGACAAATTTTAAGTTGGATGAGAGAATTTAGAAGTAACATTTTCTACGCATGGTCACATCGCAAAACTCATACGTGGTGGACTCAAAGACTAGCCTCTTTTTGCATTAGTCCTAATCCTCCTATATCCAAGAGGTAATGACAGACCTAAAATTGATATTTACAAGGCAGCAAGTATAGTCCGGGATAAATTATATGCTAAGAAGTAACAGGAACTGAAAATACATGAATCAGGGTCACGAGGGTTATTATCATTAAATGCAACTTCGAACATTTCTTTAGTAATTTAGTTCAAAGGATGCCGATACTCACTTTATTGCAACCAGGCACTAGATCTTGGAGAATTTTCATTCTCTCGCTGATCTTTTCTCTCCTTGCCTGCATACAAAGGCAAAAGAAACAATGGAAAAACAATTATTTAGTTTTCACCAATAATGTCATATGGCAATCCAAGAAAGACAATCTTTACATATAAGCCAAATTCAATACAGTAAGGTCATTACTCTTTCAGCCAGACTATGACTATCAGTAGCTTGACCCCGTCTTGCTCTCACATGGATGTAGTCTTGCTTCGGTTGTTCGGCTGGTTTCGGAGGTTGATCCGCTGCTTTTCCTGAATTCCCATCTGTGTTTTCGTTATCCTCGTTCGATCCCTCAGTCTTGAGCCTTTTACTCTCACCGTCATACTGCTCAATGCCAAAATTATTACCGCAGTCAAAGACAAACCAAAACAAGAAAAATCAATGGTTAAATCAAAAGATGGTAAATTGGCAAGGTATTTACTGAATTTGGCATAGTTTTTAGTTGCCGGAATATATTAAATGCAAAAAACACACATGTAAAACACAGCATCTGAATTAGCTCATCAAAGCCACAGAATGATGAATAATCCCTAAATCACATAGCAAAACACAATCAGCCACACTACATAATCTACATTCGAAAATTAACGATTTCCACATTCAACCGAAACACTACCGAAACATCATTATTGTTGCCAAAGCAGTTGCTGGTGGAAGCTCCTCCTCTCGCACACTCATCCTCCTCGCGGCGCTTCCTCGAATTATGGCTGGGCGGACCGTGATTCGACCCGTGGTCCACCACCATCGGATCCACATTATACGGCGCCGCATTGGCGTTCACCTGAAACCCCGGCCAGATCTCCGAGTAGTAAACTCCTCCGCCGCTCATTATCCCCTCCTGCGGATCCATTTCACAGAAAATGGAAGATCATTCACAGGAGAGGAGCATGTACAGGGACAAGGAAACGGTAGATCTCCCCACCCTTCAGCGGTGGAGTTGGTTGGGGGGTGCGTACTTCGAACGGCGGCGTACGATTGCCAGCACCGGCAGCATTCAGTGGCTCACTTCTTCTTGTTCAGTTTGGAAGTGACTTCGAGATTTATTCGGAGCGTCCAGCGCTCCATTGTCTTTCAGCAAGCCGAGTGTTTTCCTCTGCGACCGGCTCACGTGGACCGAACTGTTTGGTCAGTCAAACTGTCAAATACACGAATTTTTAAGCTACCTGTATAATAAAAAATCCACGTTATTTTAATTATAAAGATGTTTATTTGATTTAATTTATTTTTATCTAAATTGAGATTGAATTGCTTAAAATGGATTGAGAATCATTTTAATATGATCTGGTTGAATCGTACTCAACAACAATATGAGTAGATTTTTTGTGAGACAATCTCACGAATCTTTATATGTGAGACGAGTCAATCTTATTAATATTCACAATAAAAGTAATACTCTTAGCATAAAAAGTAATATTTTTCATGGATGACCCAAATAAGAGATCCGTCTCACAAACTACGACTCGTGAAACCGTCTTACACAAGTTTTTGTCCAATAATATATATATATATATATGTTTATCATTATTTTGTTTCAAACAGTTTTTTAGTTACTAATGGTTGAGAAAAATAAAATATTGTTTTCAATTATATTTTAATTTAGAGCAAAAACTTGTGTGAGACGGTCTCACGGGTCGTATTTTGTGATACTGATATCTTATTTGGGTCATCAATGAAAAAGTATTACTTTTTATGCTAAGAGTATTACTTTTTATTGTGAATATCAAGAGGGTTGACCCATCTCACAGTCTTACAAAAGACCCGCTCTTAATATAGTTCGATTTGATTTCAGTTTCAGATTTGATTATAATCATAATCCTATAATCCTGTATAATCTGGCACTCTATAAGATTATTCATACTATCCATGATTCAAAATGGGTATGGTAAATGAACATCCCCATATATATGTGATTAACATAGCATTATCTAAAAAATAATTATAAACTATGGCAAGATAATTATTAATATCTTATATATAATAGTCCATATTTTCATATAAAAATTGACTTACATCTGAAAAAATTATCACAAAAACACATAGGATTAAGCGTTTGTCGTTTTACGAAAAGCTATAGTGTATGCTAAATATGCAACTCTAATATTTTAAACCATGCAACAGTTCAAAAGCTTTGATTCATCCGCCAACAGTGCAATTATTGGATTCTAACAATCTATATATTATTTGTAATTTATATGAATCAAAAATATGATCTTGACTCTTATATCAATATTATGATAAAACGTTTGTTATTTTATTGAAATCAATAGTCGGTCTAACAGACGGCTAACAGTGCAATATCAATATTTTAAACTGAACATCAGTCCAAACAACCTTCTTTGATTGTTTTATCAACTGATATATATATATACATATATATATATACATATATATATGGCTTGCATTAATTACTTATAACAACTCAGAGTTAAGTACTTTTAAATGATAAAATGTACGAATTAATAAAAGACAAACTTAAATTACAAAATAAATATAATCCAAGCAAAACGAATATAGATTATTGCTCCTAAAAAAAAGTCATATCTGAGGACAGATTGGATGGGAGACATAAATTGCTTTCTATGATTGGTTGTTTAAATTAATAATTAATTAAGTAGTATGGGAATTAAAGTTGGTGTTTGTTTAATGATGTCTTGATTATGATTAAGGAAACAATTTGGAGGAAAGGTTAGTGATAATGATGGTTTTGATTAATTGAGTGAGTTTTGGAGTGGGCAACAAAATATTATGCATGGCCAACTATGTCCTCCAATTATTGCCTAAATAAAATAATGATTATTGATTTTTATTTTTGTAGGGGTTGTTTGATTTGGCTTCTATTAAGTAATATGCACACGTTTTATGTTTTTTATGTTCGTCTTTTTTGCGGTTTTGATATTGTATTGTTAAATTTAAAAACACCTAAGTTTTGGCAATGACACAAATAACATCGAGTTGTTTAAAGTCTAGTTGTCTCTTTCTTGTAATTACATGACTCTAGCCATTAAAAAAGTTAGACTGTTCATTGTTCTATTATAAGCTCAAGACATCATAAGAAGATCATCTGTTGAATATGTTTTTAACCGGAACACTATATCAATAAAATACTCAGAGTCTGACCTTTCAACTCTAATTGGTCATATATTAACAGATCGAGGTGGATACAAAAACTCAAGGTGTTCAATGTGTATCATAAAAAGACGTCATACATAATATCATATCAACTCTCGATTAATAAAAGTTTCCTAAAATGTCAAGATTCAATCAACATTTTAGAAACTAAAAGATATGAAACCGTAAAAATCAAAGGTGGATTTAATGCAGTATAAGATGAAGAGAGTTTGAAAATATCAATCTATCGGGATAAATTACATATGATCATTGATAAAGTTATCTTACCATTGGAAGAATTCATGTATAAATATGCAGATTCGGAACTTCACAAGCAGAGAAGAAATTTATAAGTTTCAAGCTTTCAATAAGTTAACAGTTAGAAAATTTGTTCTTTCTGATGAACCGATGATTCTTAAATAAGCGAGAATTTGTTGTGCTGAATTCATACTAAAAAAGTTTAGAGTCAATGTGATAAGTTCTAGTCGAAGTGAGTTTGTACATGGATTGTATAAATCAAATTCTTTTAATGAATTCATTCCTAAAAGTTGTAAGAGTATTTAAGATTCCGAACATCCATAAAAATCTTCATGTTCTTTACTTTAGTCACTTTTACTTTATGTTCATTTTTGTTAAAATTCACATATATATATATATATATATATATACTTTAATAATAAGTCTATCCGGATCGTTTTCCACACTCAAAATTATTTTCAAAAGTTTCAATTAAACCTAGTTGTTCAAAAATGAGTTTTAATAGCTAACAAATGTTAAAGCCAACTCAAGCTTTCTAATTTTTTTTTTAAAGAGATCATTCACACACTTTAAACTATTTTCCGATTCTAACGTGTATCTTGTTGAATTCCAATCTTAGTTCGTTATATTTGTTTTTCGATAATTTTAGTCATTTTTCTGACGTGACATCAATGCGATCCCCATGAAAAATTAATAAAATTACCAAAAATAATATGATACAAAACTAATAATGAAATTTGATTACATAAAAATCAAAATAGAAAAAAAATTATACAAGACAAAAAGTACAATTTTCCCTTTTTATAATTTGTTTTTTAAACTAATGACAAATGATCATCCAGAACTTACATTAATATTAAGAACTTTAATTGATGATTTTTTTAAAAAAATCGTTTGCAATTATTGCAATTAATTTTTAGAATGGTTATTATGTTATTTTAGTGGGAGACTATTACGTAAATAATTTTTGCATAGAATAATTAAGGAAAATGATGTATGTGCAAATAATATTACAAACTGAGTTATAAAATACGTTTGAAATTGTTGTGAAAAAGTAAAAATTTATGGTAAAAAGTAAAAATCTCAAACTCTCAAAATTTACCAAACTACACATTTTATAATATTTTTCTCTCTACTCAATTGTGATTTTCTTCACAAATGAGAGATCTATTTATAGGAAATCTTTACAAATAATCCAAAAATAAAATACATCATTACCTACATCATCACACACTAATTTTCAATATTTACAACTCTTATTTTCAACATTCAAATATTCAATACACACATTTTAAATATATTTTTCAACGCTCCCCCTTGTGATGATGATCATAATGATTGTCTTCATTACGTGTTTTTATACTGCATCGTTAAAAACCTTAATAAGAAAAACCCATTGGGATGAAAACCATAGTAAGGGAAAAAGAGTGCAGTCACGTAAACTCCCCCTGATGTTGACATGAACAATTCTTCACAAATTTCGTAGATTGCGCATCCCAATATTATATATGTGCTTTCTGAATATTGTAGTAGGAAGTGCCTTTGTGAAGAGATCTGATGAGTTTTCACTTGATTGAATGTGACGAACATCAATACATTTATTCTTCTCTAGCTCCTTGGTGAATGCGAAGAACTTAGGAGGAATATGTTTAGTTCTGTCGCTTTTTATGTATCCCTCTTTCATTTGAGCAACACATACAGCATTATCTTCATATAGTATCACAAGCTTCTCGTCGAATGATAATCCGCATGAGATTTGAATATGTTGGGTCATTGATTTTAACCACACACATTCACGACTTGCTTCATGTAGTGCAATAATCTCGGCATGATTTGATGAAGTTGTTACGAGCGTTTGTTTCTGTGAACGCCAAGAAATTGTAGTGCCTCCACGAGTAAAAACATATTCAGTTTGGGAACGTGCCTTGTGTGGATCAGATAAGTATCCAGCATCGGCATAACCAATTATACTTGGATTAGCATATTTTGAATACAAAAGTCCCAAGTCTGTCGTTCCTCGTAGATAACGGAATATATGTTTAATTCTGTTCCAGTGTCTCTTTGTTGGATATGTGCTAAATCTTGCCAACAAATTTACGGCAAAAGATATATCTGGCCTTGTACAATTTGTAAGATACATAAGGGCACCTATAGCACTTAGATATGGTACTTCTGGACCAAGAATATCTTCATTTCTTCACATGGTCGGAATGGATCCTTTTATATGTTTAATGATCTAACAACCATTGGAGTACTTAAAGGATTTGATTTATCCATATTAAAACGTTTAAGGATCTTTTCTGTATAATTTGTCTGGTGAACAAACATTCCACATTCTTTTTGTTCAATTTGTAAACCCAGACAATACTTGGTTTTTCCAAGATCCTTCATTTCAAATTCTTCCTTCAAGTATGACATAACTTCTTGAATTTCCTTATTCGTTCCAATAATGTTTAAATCATCAACATATACAGCAATAATTACGCATCCGGATGTTGTTTTCTTAATGAAAACACAAGGGCATATTGAATTATTTACATATCCCTTTTTCATCAAGTGATCACTTAGTCGATTGTACCACATTCGACCGGATTGCTTTAACCCATATAATGATTTTGTAATTTCACAGAATAACATTCTCTGGGTTTTGAACTTTGTGCTTCAGGCATCTTAAATCTTCAGGGATTTTCATATATATATTACTATCAAGTGATCCATATAAGTAAGCTGTAACAACATCCATAAGACGCATTTCTAAATTTTCAGATACTGCCAAACTAATCAAATACCGAAACGTAATTGCATCCATCACGGGAGAATACGTTTCTTCATAATCAGTTCCAGGTCTTTGAGAAAAACCTTGTGCAACAAGTCGAGCTTTATATCTTACTATTTCATTTTCTCATTTCGCTTTCGAATAAAAACCCATTTGTATCCAAGAGGTTTTACACCTTCAGGTGTAAGGACTATAGGTCCAAAAACATTACGTTTATTTAGCGAATCCAATTCAAGCTGGATGACTTCTTTCCATTTTATCCAATCCTGTCAATTTTTACATTCACCAAAAGATTTTGGTTCATGATCTTCATTATCATTTATGATGTCGATTGCCACATTATAAGAAAATATATTGTCGATTTCTTCTATATCTTTTCGGTTCCATATTTTTCCAGTATTAATATAATTGATAGAGATTTCATGATTCTCGTCAGTTTGTGGTTCTGACAGAACATTTTCATCATCATGTGTTTCTTCAGGAACACCATTCTCTATTTTTTGATCATCATGTGTTTCTTCAGGAACATCATTCTCTATTTTGTGATCATCGTGTTTCTCTATGAATTTTCTTTTTCGAGGATTTTTATCCTTGGAACCAACTGGCCTTCCACGCTTCAGGCGTTTTACGACATCATGACTTTGTCCAATTTGTTTCTTTGGAATTACAATTCGAGCAGGAGCATTTACATCATGTATATATGATTTAGTTACCCTTTTTGCATCTGTAAATGCATCTGGTATTTGATTTGCTATTCTTTGCAAGTGCACAATTTGCTGTACATCTTTTTCACATTGTTGTGTTCTTGGATCCAGATGTAACATGATACATACCATGTAATTTCCTTTTCGGTATGTTTCTGTTCTCCCCCTAACATTGAGAAGATTTCCTCATTAAAATGAGAGTCAGCAAAACGTGCTGTGAACACGTCGCCTGTCTGAGGTTCAAGATATCGAATGATTGATGGACTATCATAACCGATATAAATTCCAACCTTTCTTTGAGGTCTCATTTTCTTTCGTTGCGGTGGTGCAATAGGCACATACACCATACATCCAAAAATTCTCAAATGAGAAATGTCTGGTTCTTTACCAAATGCAAGCTGCAATGAGGAGTATTTATGATATGCACTTGGTCTGATGCGAATTAATGAAGCAGCATGTAAAATTGCATGTCCCCATATAGAAATAGGGAGCTTTGTTTTCATAATCATTGGTCTAGCAATCATTTGCAGACGTTTAATCAATGATTCTGCCAATCCATTCTGTGTATGTGCATGAGCAACATGATGCTCAACAATGATTCCCATAGACATACAATAATAATTGAAAGTCTGGGAAGTAAATTCACCAGCATTATCAAGTCTAATTTTCTTGATTGTATAATCGGGAAATTGATTCCTCAATTTTATGATTTGAGCAAGTAATCTTGCAAATGCAACATTTCGAGTTGACAATAAACATACATGTGATCATCTGCTGGAGGCATCAATCAATACCATAAAGTATCTGAATGGTCCACATGGTGGATGGATTGGTCCACAAATATCACCCTGAATACGTTCAAGAAACATTGGTGATTCAGTTTGGATTTTGACTGGTGATGGTCTTATAATAAGTTTTCCAAGAGAACATGCTTTATATTGAAACTTATTATTCTGAAAGATCTTCTTGTCTTTCAGTGGATGACCATGTGTATTTTCTATGATTCTTCGCATCATTGTTGAACCAGGATGTCCCAATCGGTCATGCTAATTTGTTAATATTGAAGAATTATCAACTACCATATTTGATTCAATGAGACTTATATGTGTATAATGTAATCTAGTAGGGAGCATTGGTAGTTTTTCAATCACATATTTCTTTCCTGATTTATATGTGATAAGACACATATATTTCTCATTCTCTTCATTCATTGTTTGAGTATCAAACCCATGGGAATATATATCATTAAAACTCAACAAATTTCTTTTCGATTGTGGTGAATATAAAGCATCATTGATCAAAAATTTTGTACCATTAGGTAACAAAAATTGTGCTTTACCACATCCTTTAATCAAGTCTACAGGACCTGATATTGTATTCACCGTTGTTTTTGTTGGTTTTAGTTCCAAAAAATATCTTTTATCTCGGAGGATAGTGTGCGTTGTACCACTATCGGGTATGCAAACTTCAGCTTTGCTCATAGCATTTTCCATATTTGAACTTCAAAAAAATATGCAATGAAATAAAATTACTGACAATACATATATAAATATAACACATATCATAATTGTACAATAAAACATTATTATATGAATACATGAAAAACAAATTATTGTACATTTATATTCTACCACTATATTGTTCATTTTCAGAAAAATCATTGAGAAAATCTTCAGCATCAAAATTGTTTATTTCTATCCCACCAACATGTTGATCATTTCCAGAGAAATCATTCATAAAATCACCAGCATCAAAATGAGTTGAATCACTCAAACGGTCACTGCGTTCAGTGAAGTTGGTCTCCTTTTCTTTCCCCTTTAATGATTCTTTATAAAGTTTGCAAAGATGCTCAGGGGCTCGACAAATACGGGACCAATGTCCTGGAGTACCACATCTGAAACAAGAACATTCATATTTTTTTGAGTGATTCTCATTAACTACTTGTATTCTCATGATGCCTTTTCGGTGGATGGTTTGGGACGCTCTTTTGAGATGAGTTATAAAAATAACTATCTCTATTGTTTTCAAAACCACGGCCTCTACCACGACCACGTCCAATTCCACGTCCACGTCCACGACCTCGACCTCGACCAAAATCTTATCTTTGAATTTGATTTTGGTTTCGAGGTTTAAATTCATTTTTACTTACATCATTTACTTCTGGAAATGCTGTTGATCCAGTGGGTCGGGACTGATGATTTCTCATTAATAGCTCGTTGTTCTTTTCCGCCACAAGAAGACAGGCGATGAGTTCAGAATATCTCGCGAATCCACGTACTCTATATTGTTGTTGTAGAGTAATATTTGATGCATGAAACCTGGAAAATGTTTTTTCAAGCATCTCAGATTCCGTGACCTCATGTCCACAAAATTTTAGCTGCGAGATTATTCGATACATCATTGAATTATAATCACTGACTTTCTTAAAATCTTGGAATCTTAACATATTCCATTCATCACGGGCGGTCGGAAGTATAACTTCCCTTATATGTTCAAATCTTTCTTTCAATCCTTTCTACAGAGCCATGAGATCTTTTTCGATGAGATATTCACATTTTAATCCTTCATCGAGATGTCGACGTAAAAATATTATAGCTTTTACTTTTTCTTGTGACGAAGATATACCATTTTCTTTAATAGTCTCGTTTAGACCCAATGACTCAAGATGCATTTCTACATCTAGAGTCCATGGCATATAATTATTTACTCGTGATGTCGAGCGCAACAAATTCGAGCTTTGTTAAATTTGACATGATGGTACTAAAAAAAAATTACGATACATTTTATTAGTTAATGAATATTGCAATACAAAGTAATGGATAAACAACAACTACAAGCATTTGTAAAAATAAAGAAAACACACGAGGAGGATATTCTCCGATAAATACAAGACTCGTGAGTATGATAACCAAAATAATTAAAAATAACCTTGAGAAAGCCATCTTCTTTTTTCTTCGAAAAATTTAATGAAGAATAATTTTTTAAGAAGAAGAGAAAGTTGGAGTGATTGAATGTGTTTGTGAGATGATATTTATAGGGCAAAAACTAGCCGTTTGTTGCCGTTTATTACCGTTGGTGTACAAAAAATAAATATATGTATTTATATAATTTTATGGTAATAATATGATGTATATAATATTAGACATGTTTAAATAATTATGTATATCATATCACATTATTATAATGAAGTGTCATAATTTATTTTATTTAAAAATCTTGTAGGCTTTTATACTTATCGTACCCCTTACCGGGAGTGTGAGATGTCGTCTTAACATCTTCCCAGGATTTATAACAAGTTTTTGAAAAATTTATTTTTATTATTTCTAATAATAACATTATATTATATATTAAATAAATACACAATAAATAAATAACAGTAAAATAAATATTATTACTTTTGTTACCATTTTCTTCTGTTTGGAGCTTGGAAAAGTATGTAGGACTTTTAGAGCTTCGTGCTGATAACGTGTTGTGAAAAAGTAAAAATTTATGGTAAAAAGTAAAAATCTCAAACTCTCAAAATTTACCAAACTACACACTTTATAATATTTTTCTCTCTACTCAATTGTGATTTTCTTCACAAATGAGAGATCTATTTATAGGAAATTTTTACAAATAATCCAAAAATAAAATACATCATTAGCTACATCATCACACACTAATTTTCAATATTTACAACTCTTATTTTCAACATTCAAATATTCAGCATTCAAATATTTAATACACACATTTTAAATATATTTTTCAACAGAAATAACAAATTATTCTTATATTTTATTTGAAAAACTCTTTCAAAAATATATTTACGATAATTTTATCATTATAAATATACTTTATAACCCAATATATATATAAGATGACACAATAATTAATGTGATATGGACATTTTGGGTATCAAAAAATTGACTTACAACCATATCAAAATTAATGGTTTTACACCCTCAACTTTTATAAATACAATATATTATAGATTTTAAAAATATAATAATATTATTTATTCATCAAGATCACAATAATATAATATGCATAATCAATCATTTTACTTATATAAATTCTTTGAATTTTATGTGTACACAAAAACTATTATGAGACCGTTTCACTAGTCAATTTTGTGAGACTGATCATATCAAATATGACTCAGTTCATGAAAAAAAAATTATTTTTTATGCCAATAATAATATTTTTCACTGTCTTACGGATATAGATAGGATAAAACCATATCATAAAAAACTTACTCTTATGTATAATTATTTCTTTAGGTTGCTCCATAATTTTCCATTTTGTAGTTAGTTTTATGTGGATTTAACAACAAAGATAGAAGGGAAGCTTATATTGAGCAGGGTATGGGTAGGGGTAAAATTGTCTTCCGATGGAATTAGGATCTGGAAGCAACAAAAATAATCTGGAATTTTCACTAACCTTGGGATGGTTTGAAACCTGGATTGATAATGATTGCAACCCTCATTTATAGACCCACATTTGTAGATTTTCAGTTTGGTGTTTACCTAACAATGTACCATATTTTAATTTTTCATTTTTAAATCAATTGATACATTATAGTTTTCATAAAACTTGATTATAAATATTTTATAAATCAATCGTATCTGGTTCTGGAGACAATTATAATAAAATACATTCTCCCTCGACTAAAAAGTCACTACGATTTTTTAAAATTTTA
Source organism: Primulina eburnea (assembly GCF_022965805.1). Taxonomy (NCBI): domain Eukaryota; kingdom Viridiplantae; phylum Streptophyta; class Magnoliopsida; order Lamiales; family Gesneriaceae; genus Primulina; species Primulina eburnea. Next base: position 24,863,781 of record NC_133118.1, read on the forward strand.
ATTTATATGTCTATTGTTGGGGTTCAAGAGTTTCCTCTTGCTAGGAAAACGATCCAACCATGAAGTTTGGATTGCTCCACTTATTTAAGAGATTTGACTTGTATCATTATCATATACTATAATTTTTAGTAAAACAACAAACAATCACTCTTATATTTACCGTGACATATAGTTTGACAAAAACTTGTGTGAGACGGTCTCACGAGTCGTATTTTGTGAGACATATATCTTATCTGGGTCATCTATGAAAAAATATTATTTTTTATGTTAAGAATATTACTTTTTATTGTAATATCGGTAAGGTTGACCCGTCTCACAGATAAAAATTTGTAAGATCGTCTCACAAGAGAGTTACTCATATAGTTTTTAGCAAAATGGTAAGCATCATTTTGTCATACACGGGTTCGTAATAATATAATTTTGTCTAACAAACTTATGACGATGCTTAAATACAAGTAGCCTTGTGAAGGTGATGAGGCAATAACGAGGTTGAAAGCTTCATAAAGCTACCATCATGCCTAACTTTTCCATACAGTTGATCCAATTTAGTTAGACATCAATAATCATAGTAAAGAGTAACGCCTAATTACTTTAATAATTTATCAAAGTTGAAGCTTTTCAAGATTTTGAAATTGACACTGCTTATGGATTGTGGGCCCAAACTTTATGATTTTATAATATGGTACTTCCCAATGTCATCCATATTTTATATATTATTATTGTAATTATATTAAATACAAATTGTAAATAAATACATGGACTTCCTCGTTCTTTAAAATTAGTTTAAACCTTCTACTTTATCGAAAATATTGCAAAATCATCTTTGAGATTTTTAATCTTGATACATGGCGTTGTTATACCTTTCGAACGTGTTCTTAAATACATATAATATAAAGACATACAACTATACAAGGTTTTCAGTCTATATATCTTGATTGAATTTTTAATTGTTATCTTTAATGGTCCATCGTGCTTTCGTAAAATAAATTAAACAGTTTACCTCTTTGACTGGAGTGTCGTTAGGTTGTATTTACCAAGTTTTAAAGAATGCTACTTACAGCCTAACCATGTTGTCGCAACAGATGATTCCTGACGTAGATCCCTTAAATAACACCTAGCACAACTCTGTTTCGTTTCCTACCTCAGAGTGGATAATAAAATAGTTCAATTTGAAAATAATACGTGAGAAGAGCAGTAAGCATTGGTCTTTTTATTCAAACTTACAAACTATTATAATATTATAACCTCATGTAGAGGATAATGAACTTGCTTAGCTACATATAGTAGCCAGAATTATGACACACATATAATAAAGAAAACCATTACAAGTTTATTTTGAGAGAAAAATGAAGAGGTTGAATGTCGCCTTCATCTTCCTTCTGTCTTGGTATTTGTAGAAGCCTTGGTAGATTTGAAATCCGGACTTGAAATCTTGTTAACTATTCTGCTAGTTGTGGACGACAACATCTTGTCAGTGATGATCATTTCAACCACTAGTTAGTGGCTTGTCTTTATAGGTGGTTGAGTATTCCATATTCCACTAGTTAGTGGAAACAGTCTTTTAGTGATGGTCTATCCTCCACTATGGAGTGGTTGGATCACATGTCTACTTTACTTTTTTTCATAGAATTTTTTTTCTTTTTTATGGTCCCCAAGGAATTTTTTTTTTGTGTGGTCTCTTACCACTTGGTCCTATCTTTGTAAGATACTTTCGGTCCATTATGGATAGAAACCTTTACCGAATTTTGGCTCTTTTAGGTTCAGACATTCTAGGCATGTGCTTTCTGACCATCTTCTCATATGAGCAATATTACATAATTTCCGACGAGTTTATTAGCTCCCCGACAGCTTGCTATTCCACAAAAGATTTATTTATTTGTTCAAATAGGTATTTTGTAAAACTTCTTGTTTTACATTAAAAAACGCATTTACAGAATTCTGATAAAACATAAATAGAAATTTGACTTCGTCAATCTTAGTTAAATAGACCCATAACCCCCATGCTCTTCTAGTAAAAATTTCGTCTTCAATAAATGAGGAGACCAGGGGTGTTTCCTTCTCTGGTGGATCCTTTATGAACTTTTAGTTGTTCATATCTGCTCTCCTAAACTTGATGAAATGGAATTCTTCACGTGAACCTTTCCCCACTGGTTCTGGTGCTATAATGAAAAAATATAGTTCTAGAATATCTCATATGGACAAATAATCATTATTTGTTTATGTCTCGTGCACTGCTTCTTGTATCCATTTTAGGAATTTGATATTTCTTGGAAGCCGGGTAATATATAATAAACAGAGGCAAGAGCCCAAAATTTATATCATGCCTTGTCCTCCTTAGGATATGAATTCGGTTTATCCATACCCTGGAATATTTTCCTGCTACACACTGCAAGAAAAAATCAAAACGACAACAGATATTATCCGTTGTCGTAGGTGGTTAAAAACTGCTGTAATTTATGGTGTTGTTGAAAGTGCGTTCAACGACAACGGTTAGCTATCATATTGCGAACAAATTTGAAAAACCATCGACCGTCGCTAATCAGCGACGGTTTATGATATACCGTCAGTGACGGTTTTTGACAAAGCGCGACAGTTTAAGATATACTGTCGCTAAAATTAGCGACACTTTTAGACTACGCCGTCGCTAATTAGCAACAGTTTTTTACTACACCGACGTTTTAGAGAAACACTGTCGCTAATTAGCGACGGTTTAGACATAATATGTCCCTAATTTTTTAAGTAAAATAAAAAATTTACTTTTATAATTTAATAAATTTGTCCGAAAAACTTACAATCTGACTAAGCTAATATTATTCATGATCTTAACTAACACTTAAAAATTTACCAAGAATTGAACCGAAAAAACTTACCTTGAATCGAAACTAAAATCGTCTAAGAGAGAAATATTTATCGTATATGTGAAGTGTTGTGGAGGAAAATGGATCGAAAACATGGATATTTATAGACAGTTTGCGACGGTTGATGATAAAACCGTCGCAATTAGAGACGGTTTTTTATTAAACCGCCGCTATTAGGGATAGACGGTTAAACAAATACGTCGCTATTTAAAATATTGCGACAGTTTTTTATTAAACCTTCGCTAATTAGTTGTTTAGCGATGGCTACCGTCACTATTAGCGATGGTTTATTTAAAATATTGCGACAATTTTAATAGTAGCGAGGTTCTAACATTTTAAAAATTGCGACGGTTTTAATAAAATCGTCGCTAAATATAGCAACAATTTTAACAAAACCTTTGTTGTTTGTCCAAAAAACACGCTAATCCACAACGATTTTCTAAAACGGTTGTCGTTTGTCCAAAAAAACGCACTAAAAGACAATGGTTCTTTGACCCCAAAAAAATGCTAAAAGACAATGGTAACCATTGTCTTTTAGCGTATTTTTGGGGTTTACCATTGTCTTTTAGCGTATTTTTGGGGTCAAATAAAACCGTTTTCTTTGCTTAAAAAATGCTTTTTAACAACGGTTTTCACTAAAACGTGAAAACCGTTGTTAAAATATAAAAGACAACGGTTTTTCAAAAAAAAACCGGATCAGTTTGTATTTTGGATCTCTCACAAGTGTTAGAAATTTCTGAGGTTCAGCTAGATCCTAATATATTTTATGTTGAGAGATCAGTTTGTATTTTGGATCAATCTGAATGGAAGCTTCGTACTAAGTTTGTACCGATGATGAAGGTTCAGTGATAGCATTAGGGTGTCAAAGAGGCCACTTGGGAGACAGAGCGACATATGGAAGAGCTCTACTTCTATTTATTCTAATGGTATAAAAAAATCTTTATTTATGCATGTTATTACTGTTGTTGCATAATTTTATGGTCGAGGTTAATTTGGGATTAGAAATGTAATGCCTGAAGAAATATAAAAATTTGTTGATTTAGTAACGTGAGATTACTAAATAATTAATGATTTTTAAAGGACAAACATTATATATCTTAGTCAAATGAAGTTCAAAAGGTTTGAAATTTGGAGATGGCGAAGAAAACTCAAAGATATACAAGTTTTGTGTTTTGAGTTTTGGTAAATTTGACCGCTTGACTAGTAGAAAACGAATATATCGATGTTTGGAGTAATAAATATTATATATTATATTATAAATATATATTTTAAAAAATGGTGGAATTGATCTTACAAAAGATTTCAAAATAGAGAGCAGAGAGAACAAAATAGAGAAATAGGGTTTCGATTTTTCTTTTCGATCTTATGAATTATCGATTTATCCAATTGATGAACAAACTTCAATTCAGGGATCGTTGACCCGATATCTTCTATTTGAGGTATAAATGTCATATTTTTTGTGATGTTTGAAAGTCGTCAATTTTTGGAATAAATCTGATATATTGTTAAATCATACCGAAATTGAATATCGTTGGAGATTGTATGATTTTAATGAAGAATAAAATATTGTAGCTGTGTTATTTGGAATTATTTTTAAATTATCATAAAGATGAATTTTAATAGTTGAATTGAAACAGGAGATTTGTTTGTTTGTTATTATTAATTTTGATTATATATTCGGATTTTACGAAGTGTATGCTACCTGTTGATATGAAGTTTTGTAGTTTAGCGGAGGTTGCAATATAGCCTATTATTTGAAGTTAATTGATTTAGTGTATTTGATGTTAGTCTTTTGAATTAAATATACTGGAATATTAATTGTTGAATGATGAAAATTTTTAATCGAGTTTTATATTTTGTTGAATTAATTATCGTTGGGCTATTGAAGTTATATATTGAGGCTATTGTGATTTCGTTGATACTGTGACAATAATCTGGTAATTTTTGTTGAATTATTTAGATACATTACAAGTCTCGGGATCAAAGAAATAGCCAGATTTTATATATACTTGATTATCAAGTACATGTTGACGTACGAGCATTTAGTGTTGAACGATGGTAAATCACTAGGAATTAGTGATTTGATATTATATTTGTTATTGTTTATTGTTGTTGATGATGTTGACTGCCGTTTATTGGGAGAAGTCTTGACGATATTGCTGTCGCCGGAGTAGGTGTGCGACATATCTTTGACGTTGTTTGTTGCAGAAGTTGGGGAGCAACGTATTGACGATATTGCTGTCGCTGGAGCAGGGGTGCAATGTGTCGTTGATGTTTTTTGTTGTAGGAGAGTGATTTTGTTGATGACTTGGTTGTCCAAAAACAATGAATGAAGTATTCTTATTATGATTTCAGTTATATTTTATGTTGTGTTAATATCTATTATGTATTACGATGATGTGTATTGTGTATGCTTACCCTTAATGGACGTGTTACAGGAGTAGTACTAAGTCATGATGAGATGAAGTAATAGGTGTATTTAGATTAAATAAGTCATGTAGTTGATAATGGTTAGAGACAATATAGATTATTTTCTCATTCAAGTCGTGCGTTGTGAAATTATTATACTGTCTCTCATACACTAATGTAAATAGTGTGTTGATTGTACTATTTTATCATATATGCATTATATTATTATTTTGTCGGAAGAAATTTTTTTAAGCATATTACGTTACATGTTGTGTGATTACATGTCGAGGTTTGAGGAGCGTCAATTATATTTTTTTAATCGTATATAATTAATTCAATTTGAATGAAATGAAAAAAAAGTAAATATAAAAATATTTATAATTATGTTTAAAATTAAATAATTTGTACTATATGGTTTGTTGATTGAAAAATTAGAAAGAAGAGGGGATGAGAACTGATCTAATAAATTTGAAAACAATAGTTAAGCAGTTAAGTACACAAGATATGTTTATGGATATTTGGAGACTTCAACTGCTCATACGTCACCCCTTCTACCACATCGGGTAAGATCTACTAGAAGACTTTCATTTATACACCACCTTGTACAAACCCACTCAGCTTAGGACTTATGCTACTGCCTAACTAAACTCCTAGCCTAGACTGAAGGCAGCACCTTCCAGCCAACAATTGTTTAACATCTATTTCTTAAAGACTATATACACAAGTTTAATGTCTTTGTGAAAGACTCACTCAGCTATTCAATAATCTTAACTCTCCGTATATGTGAATTATTGTGTGAAAAATGATCTTTGAATACAACACGAAAGTGTTCTTACACACTGAGGGAAATGTGCTTCTAATCTAAGCTGATAATACGTTGAAGTGTTCCCTCAAATCTGCGCGAATTGCTTCTTGTATATGATGAGCGTGCCCTTTTTATTTTCTTTGTTTTTCACACACTTTTTTGTTGATGGTTTTGATCTTGTATTTATAGGGCTTCGTGACCATTCTTCAAGACTCATCAAATGTGTCTGTTGCAGTTTGAATCCGTTCCTCGATATTTATATTGTCCTTACTGACAGCCCTGCTGTAAGGCCCGAGATTATATCATTTTAATACGAGATTATTTAATTTACGAATCTTGGAATAATGAATTAAATTCCATGATTTTTGTAATTAATTAGGATTGAAATTGAATTAAAAGAGTTATTGAGGACCAAATTGAAAATAGTTAAGACTTCAGGGGCTAAAGTGCAATTATGGGAATTGAATATGACACTTGTCTTTGCCATGTTGCTGGAGATATATAAGATTCATTTCCTTCATTGTATATCAGCAAGAACCGAGGAAAAGCTACAGAGATTTGTCAAAATCCTTCGTACAATAGAATTGTGATTTTGGTTGATCCGTTTATCCGATTTTCGATCCGGAAACAGTACCGTACTCCTCTCATCGACAGCTACAACTGGACGTAAGTTTTACTACGTTTTGACATGCTTTGAAATTATGATATTGTCATAATTGAATGGAATTCATATATGATGTTCTTGACATGTTAGACATCGTAGAATCGAAGTCAAATTGAGAAACGGACTGATTATGGAATTGTTATGAATTTTTTAGGGTATATCGCTTTATACCTGACAGATTTGAATTGTGATTGGATTACGGATTGTATTGAATATGAGTTATGGATTGTAACTGTGATCTGAGGATATTGTATTGACGTGGATATTGAAATTGTACCGTTATGCCGTTGATTTTGAATTAAATCCAGATTGATCAGATTGTTATTGATTTGGAAGGTATATTGACATGAGATTATTGATATTGTCATTGCCAGACAGACTGTGAATTCAGGACTTCGACTGAGCCAGAAACTGACGAAAGAAAGGTATAAGTCAATGTGTATTGGGACATCGACTCAAGTAGGATGTACTTGAGTTTCCCTAAATCACATACTTATTAATCGTTTATCATTGTGTTTAATGATTTGATTTAAATGCTTGTTCTATGGATTTATAGGAGCATGCATTAGACGAGTAATCTTGTGACAGAAGTACCTGATAGTGGCAGGTAATCACGGGTACATTGCACGATGTCACAAGATATGGTGATAGACCATAGTCTATAACGGTTGCGTCTGGACACTGGATGTTTGGTTATATCGACTTGGATAGAACTGGAGTCTTTTCTATTACTGTTTGTCGATATAGGAATGCCACATCTGGACACCGGGATCCCTAGACTAGGATTGAGTCTAGTCTGAGACGTGGAGTCACGTATATGTTAGACAGTTTTATGATTGATTATGTGTCAGATTTTGATACATATATCTGTTACCTGATTACATGCTTTATATTTGTTTATATGATTGCATGTTTCGTTGATTTATACTGGGATTTATTCTCACCGGAGTTATCGCTGTTGTCTTGTCTGTATGTGTACATGACAACAGGTGGGACATGATCAGGGTCCAGGAGATGAGGAGAGATCGTGATTAGAGTGGAGGCTCCGGACTTGGATTAGAGATAGGGTTGGACACTTGACATTAGTTGTTAAACCTTAGTTTATTTTGAATGCATGCAGTACAGGACTTGTATTGTATTTTATACTGATATAGTATATGAATTTGATTTCACCTACGTTCCGCATTTTTAAAAAAAAATTAGATCCTGTTTTTAATCGATTAATTAGTCCCAATTATGATTAAGAACTTGATTAGCGTCGGGTCCCCACAACAGGTGGTATCAGAGCGATAGATCCTTGAGATTGAGATAGGAGCTAGTGAGCGGGGTAGAATGTGTTTTCTTTCCTGCTTTTGATTGCTAGCATGATTTACTGCTTTATAATACATGTTTATCTGTTTATCTGACTTGATTTGAAAACATGTATTATTAATAATGAATCAGAGCCGATTCTGGATCAGCAGTAAGATGATCGGAGGAGGACTGAAATAGAACTTTGGGTTGGGGTTGCTAATCCTTTTGATTTCACATATGCCTCCGAGAAGAATACCAGAACAGGGGAGTACATCGAATCCTTCCATGGATGTGACTCCTACACCGATGGAGAAACTGTTGAAAAGGTTTCAGTCATTTCATCCACCGACTTTGAAAGGTACGGAGAATTCCGTGGAATGTGAAAGTTGGTTGGACGATATTGAATCGATGTTTGACTCCTTGGAATATACGGAGGAAAATAGGGTGAAACTGATAGGACACCAATTGCATGACGTTGCTAAACACTGGTGGATCACGACGAAACGAGCATTGGAACAACGAGGTACGGCCATTACCTGGGATGTGTTTAAGTCTGAATTTTATCTACGGTTCTTCCCAGTATCTTATAGGAAGGACAAGGGAGCCGAGTTCGCAAACTTGAGACATGGCCAGTTAAACATTGAGGACTATGTGGCTAAGTTCTCTACATTGCTCAGATTTGCTCCCCACGTAGCTGAACATGATGAGGCCGTTGCGGACCAGTTCATAAATGGCCTAAATCCTGAAATCTTTACCCTGGTGAATTCCAGGAGGCCAAACAATTTCACCGATGCCTTGAACCGAGCTAAGGGAGCCGAAGCAGGTCTGATGAGACAGAGAGAGGCTTCGTTTGTGCTTCCAGTATCGGGACAAGCAACAACCACATCCTCGATTTGAAGGTGGAAGCAAAAGTAGCAGGAAGAGGGATTTCTTGAGGGCTAGAGGGAAGCAATTCAAGAAATCTGGAACTAGCTCGTCCAGTTCGAGTGGCTCTAGACAGACCGGTCAGGGACATAGCTATACAGGACCGTACTGTGGTACTTGTGGAGGAAGGCATTCCACAGATCAGTTCCGAGGAGTGGTTGGCAGCTGTCGTATTTGTGGACAGCAAGGACACTTTGCCCGAGTGTGTCCCCAGAGGGCTGCCCAGGGATCACAGGCAGCTGAGTCATCGGGATCAGTAGCTCCGGCAGGTAGACGACCATCTGCCGTGCATACTTTTCAGCCAGCACCGCCTACTTAGTCACAGCAGAGGCCAGGATGGGGCCAGACAGCGAGCCAGCCTCCGAGACAGCAGGCCAGAGTTTTTGCTTTGACCGAGGAGCAGGCACATGATGCACCTGATGATGTTGTGGCAGGTAACTGTTTTATTTCTGGTTATCCTGCATATATACTGATTGATACTGGTGCATCTCATACATTTATATCTGAGCGATTTGCATTGATGCACTCTTTGCCTATTGAGTCATTGTCTGCAGTAGTGTCTGTCACGTCTCCGTTAGGAACATGTTTGATTTTAGTAAAATATGTTAAATCGTGTATACTGCAGTACGATGGGCATACGATTGAGTTAGACTGTATTGTGCTTAGTTTATCTGATTTTGATTGTATTGTCGGTATTGATATGTTGACCAAGTACCGAGCTACAGTCGATTGCTTCCATAAGATAGTTCGATTCAGACCTAAGATGGCTGAGGAATGGAAATTTTATGGTAAGGGTTCTCGTGCTAGAATTCCTTTGATATCTGCAATGAATATGACTCGATTATTGTAGATAGGAGCGGATGGATTCCTGGTATATTCAGTTGATTTACTGAAATCTAGCCCATAATTGGCGGATTTGCCAGTGGTGTGTGAGTTTGCTGATGTCTTTCCAGATGAGATTCCTGGATTGCCTCCGATTCGAGAGATAGACTTCAGCATTGAGTTAATGCCAGGAACAGTTCCGATTTCTAGGGCTCCATACAGGATGGCACCGATCGAGTTGAAAGAATTGAAAGAACAGTTGGAGGATTTACTGGCCAAGGGGTATATCAGACCGAGTGTATCTCCTTGGGGTGCTCCAGTACTGTTCGTGAGGAAGAAAGACGGGTCGATGAGACTTTGTATCGATTACCGGCAACTGAACAAGGCAACTGGTAAAGAATAAATATCAATTGCCTCGGATTGATGATTTATTTGATCAGTTGCAGGGTTCATATGTATATTCCAAAATCGATCTGAGATCTGGATACCATCAACTGAGAGTCAGAGACTCTGATATCTCTAAGACTGCATTCAGAACCAGGTATGGACACTATGAATTTATTGTCATGCCATTTGGTTTGACGAATGCACCAGCGGTATTTATGGGATTGATGAACCGCGTCTTTCAGAAATATTTGGATGATTTTGTTATCATATTCATTGATGATATATTGATTTATTCAAAGAATATGATTGAGCATGCTAATCATCTGAGGACTGTGTTGAGAATTTTGAGGACGGAGAAACTGTATGCTAAATTGATCGAAATACGAGTTCTGGTTGAAACAGGTGATATTTCTGGGTCATATTATATCCGGAGACGGTATATCAGTGGATCTCAGTAAGGTTGAGGCAGTGATTCTTGGCCAAGACCGACATCTGTACCCGAGATTCGCAGTTTTATGGGTTTGATAGGATATTATCGCCGATTCATTAAAGATTTTTCGAGTATTGCCAAACCGATTACGCAGTTAACTCAGAAGAATGCTCCGTTTGTTTGGTCAGAAGACTGTGAATCCAGTTTTCTTGAGTTGAAAAAGAGAATTGACCAGTGCGCCTGTGTTAACGATTCCTTCAGGTACTGGTGACTTTGTTGTTTATTGTGATGCATCTCACCGAGATTGGGTTGTGTTTTGATGCAGCGAGGACATGTGATTGCTTATTCCTCGAGACAGCTGAAACCCCATGAAACTCGTTACCCAATTCATGATCTTGAATTGGCAGCCATAGTCTTTGCAGTGAAGATATGGCGGCATTATTTAGTACGGTGAGAAATTTGAGATATATTCTGATCATAAAAGCTTGAAATATCTGTTTTCGCAATCAGAGCTGAATATGAGATAGCGGAGATGGCTGGATTTACTGAAAGACTTTGATTATGAAATCAAATATTATCCAGGGAAAATCCAACGCAGCAGCAGATGCGCTGAGTCGAAAGGTATGTGCACTATCCTTATCGACGATAGCTGTTTCGAATTTGATAGAAGACTGCTGTTTGTCTGGATTAGCTTTTGAAACAGATTGTCAGCCTCTGAGATTGTATACAATTCAAGTGGAACCATAATGATATTGAGAATCAAAGAGGCACAGAGGGTTGATCAGAACGTGCAAAATTCGATTGCTATGATTAAAGCTGGACATCGATCGGAATATCAGGTTCGGAATAGTGTTTTGTATGTGAATAATCGTATGGTTGTGCCAAATGTTTCATATTTGAGACAGCGAATACTGACAGAAGCACACAACAGCCGATTTAGCATTCATCCTGGTGGCAGGAAAATGTATAATGACTTGAAGACACAATACTGGTGGAAACAAATGAAAGCGGACATTGCTACATTTGTATCAAAGTGTTTGAATTGCCAACAGGTGAAGGCTGAAAGAAAGAAGCCAGGAGGATTGTTGCAGAGTTTGTCCATTCCTGAATGGAAATGAGATCACATTTCCATGGACTTTGTGACACAGTTACCGAGATCCTCCAGAGGTTGTGATGCAATTTGGGTCGTGATTGACAGATTGACCAAATCTGCATGTTTTATTCCATGCACAATAACCTACAGGTATGACCAGATGGCCGATATTTATGTTCAAGAAGTGGTTAGATTGCACGGAGTGCCGAGGTCGATTGTTTCAGACCGTGATCCTCGGTTCACTTCGCACTTCTGGCAGAGTTTGCAAGCAAGCTCTTGGTACGAAATTACATTTGAGTACCGCATATCATCCACAGACTGACGGACAGTCAGAGCGTACGATCCAGACATTGGAAGATATGCTGAGAGCTATAGTGCTGGATTTTAGCACTAACTGGCAAGATGCATTGCCACTTTGTGAATTTTCGTACAACAACAAATATCAGACGAGTATTGAGATGGCTCCATTCGAAGCGTTGTATGGAAAGAAATGCAGATCCCCTCTTTGTTGGGATGATATCTCTGAAGTTCCTGAGACTGGACCGGATATGATCAGAGATATGACCGAGAAAGTTAAATTAATTCAGAAGAAAATGAAGGCAGCTCGGGACCGACAAGCCAAATATGCCAACCTCAGACGACGACCGTTGGTATTTGAGGTAGGAGACCGAGTATTCCTGAAGATTTCTCCTTTCAGAGATGTTGTCAGATTTGGCAAGAAAGAGAAATTGTCTCCAAGATATGTGGGTCCTTATGAGATTCTTGAAAAGATAGGAGATCGTGCCTATCGACTTGCCTTGCCGTCTTCATTATCAGGAATACATGATGTTTTTCATGTATCTATGCTGCGGAAGTATCTCCCTGATGATTTTCACGTGATTCAGCCAGACGAGACCGAACTGGATAAGACATTGAGTTATGTCGAGAAACCGATCCGGATTATTGATCGTAAGGAAAAACAGCTCAGAACGAAGATGATTCCGTTGGTGAAAGTACAATGGACTCGTCATGGCATTGAAGAAGCCACTTGGGAGACTGAATCAGATATGAGACAAGAATTCCCAACATTATTCCACTGATGTGAGTTTACTATTTTAGTTTCTGTTATTTCTGATTTGATTGCCTGTGATATGATTGCTTGAGATTTCGAGGACGAAATCATGTCTCAGAGGGGGAGAATTGTAAGGCCCGAGATTATATCATTTTAATACGAGATTATTTAATTTACGAATCTTGGAATAATGAATTAAATTCCATGATTTTTGTAATTAATTAGGATTGAAATTGAATTAAAAGAGTTATTGAGGACCAAATTGAAAATAGTTAAGACTTCAGGGGCTAAAGTGCAATTATGGGAATTGAATATGACACTTGTCTTTGCCATGTTGCTGGAGATACATAAGATTCATTTCCTTCATTGTATATCAACAAGAACCGAGGAAAAGCTACAGAGATTTGTCAAAATCCTTCGTACAATAGAATTGTGATTTTGGTTGATCCGTTTATCCGATTTTCGATCCGGACACAGTGCCGTACTCCTCTCATCGACAGCTACAACTGGACGTAAGTTTTACTATGTTTTGACATGCTTTGAAATTATTATATTGTCCTAATTGAATGGTATTCATATATGATGTTCTTGACATGTTAGACATCGTAGAATCGAAGTCAGATTGAGAAACGGACAGATTATGGAATTGTTATGAATTTTTAGGGTATATCGCTTTATACCTGACAGATTTGAATTGTGATTGGATTACGGATTGTATTGAATATGAGTTATGGAGTGTAACTGTGATCTGAGGATATTGTATTGACGGGGATATTGAAATTGTACCGTTATGCCGTTGATTTTGAATTAAATCCAGATTGTTATTGATTTGGAAGGTATATTGACATGAGATTATTGATATTGTCATTGCCAGACAGACTGTGAATTCAGGACTTCGACTGAGCCAGAAACTGACGAAAGAAAGGTATAAGTCAATGTGTATTGGGACATCGACTCAAGTAGGATGTACTTGAGTTTCCCTAAATCACATACTTATTAATCGTTTGTCATTGTGCTTAATGATTTGATTTAAATGCTTGTTCTATGGATTTATAGGAGCATGCATTAGACGAGTAATCTTGTGACAGAAGTACCTGATAGTGGTAGGTAACCACGGGTACATTGCACGATGTCACAAGATATGGTGATAGACCATAGTCTATGACGGATGCGTCTGGACACTGGATGTTTGGTTATATCGACTTGGATAGAACTTGAGTCTTTTCTATTACTGTTTGTCGATATAGGAATGCCACATCTGGACACCGGGATCCCTAGACTAGGATTGAGTCTAGTCTGAGACGTGGAGTCACGTATATGTTAGACAGTTTTATGATTGATTATGTGTAAGATTTTGATACATATATCTGTTATCCTGATTACATGCTTTATATTTGTTTATATGATTGCATGTTTCGTTGATTTATACTGGGATTTATTCTCACCGGAGTTATCCGGCTGTTGTCTTGTCTGTATGTGTACATGACAACAGGTGGGACATGATCAGGGTCCAGGAGATGAGGAGAGATCGTGATTAGAGTGGAGGCTCTGGACTTGGATTAGAGATAGGGTTGGACACTTGACATTAGTTGTTAAACCTTAGTTTATTTTGAATGCATGCAGTACATGACTTGTATTGTATTTTATACTGATATGTATATGAATTTGATTTCACTACGTTCCGCATTTTTTTAAAAAAATTTAGACCCTGTTTTTAATCGATTAATTAGTCCCAATTATGATTAAGAACTTGATTAGCGTCCGGGTCCCCACACCTGCTGCAACGTTCATTGTTGTTCTTTGACTGGAAAATTGCTTTTCTTAAATGCGCACAGCTGGATTCCATTGAGATAAGCTTGTCTTATTCTGCAAACTGGTCGGCTTCTAACTGGTGTCCTGAGCTGGTCTCGAATTGGTTTGGTGAAATCAGTTGGCTCGTCAGCTAAACTGATTTCATTTCTTCAGTTAAACTAGTCAGCTGAGCTCTTCATCAGTTGAACTCTTCATCAACTGGCCAGACTTCTGAAGGTCTTCTGTTGAACTACCTATCAGCTGGACAATCAGTTGAACTGGTCTTTGATATATTAGTTAACCTAGTTCAGTTTAGGCAATTAGTTGGCGTTTTTAGTTTACATCTCAATATCTTCAGTTTAGGCTCAGTAGCTATATGCTCACTTAGGTAAATTTATTAGAAACAAAATAACAAGTTTAGTTAACATCAAAATCAAGATTGCGAACATGAAATGTTCCAACAAATAAACTTTTGATTGTCCAGTCTCAGTCAATTGCCAACACAACTCAACAAGAGTAGAAACTTTCAAATTTTTTCATCACATCAAGTTTATAATGTATCAATTCATACTCCAAAGAAACGATGTCTTGTTCTGTGAAATCTTCAGGATAAAACTTTGTTGCAAGCTTGCAAATATCATAACTGTTAAATGAGTCAAATGAGTTTTTAGGATCTAAAGATGTACTAAGAGAAAGAAGTTTCATTGATGACTCATTGAGTTTTTAATGTATCAATTCATACTCCAAAGAAACGATGTCTTGTTCTGTGAAATCTTCAGGATAAAACTTTGTTGCAAGCTTGCAAATATCATAATTGTTAAATGAGTAAAATGAGTTTTTAGGATCTAAAGATGTACTAAGAGAAATAAGTTTCATTGATGACTAATTGAACCTAGTATTTAACTCCACCAAGATCTATTGCTGCATTAAAAACATCAAAATTGTAATGATGCTCAATTGTAGTTTTTTGACGAGAACGACTGAACTTATATAGACAATAAAGGTAAGGTAAATCAATTTCATTTCTAGAACAAAAAACTTTCACTTCATGAAGAATTATTCCCACCCCACATTCTCTAAAGTTCTTGAAAGATAGTTATAGTTGAAGTGACAAATGTAATAGCTGTCAAAATGTCATGAGTTTTTCTTTGAAGAATTTGACAAATAGTATCTGTTGTTCTCATAATTTTATGCATTAAGTGCAAAATGAACACAAATTCAAAGTTTTTCATGTTTCTGTAAATCCCACAAACTTCAGAATTAGCTCTTCCATTTGGAGAATGACTAAGAACTTCAAAAACTTTGCAAGTTGCAGTTTACAAACCTATCAAACTTCTTACTGACTTATAGTGAGAACTCCAACGAGTAGCTACTGCTCGCTGCATATTACCAATCTGATTGGCCCCAGTTCCAGAATCACGTTCTCCACTTGCCAACAAATTCTTAATTTTATTTTTTGTGCATCATGTAACTCAGTAATGCGCTTAGTGGAAGAAGTGAAAATATTGACAATATTGCCCAAATGAGAAAAGAATACCCAAATAACACTGACATCCTTAGCTACAGATACCAATGTCAGTTGTAATCGATGGGCAAAACAGTTGACATAGTATGCATAGGGACAATCTCTAAGAAATAATGCTTGAAGTCCATTCCACGCCACGCATATTGGTAGCACCCTGACTGTTCAAAAAGCTCAAGATGATGGCCACTGGCTCCCGTTTAGATATATCTTGTGCTTATCAACAAGAATACAAAAGCATTTATCTCAAACTTCTTCACGAACTATTTGTCGTACTCTATGACCATAATATGTAAAATCTCTTTCTGAATTTATGGAGCAATGTATCGGGTTTTTTTGGAGCATTCTCAATGACAACTTCGTCAATTTCTGTAATATTTTTTGAAAAAACATTCACCAATTCAAGAAAATTCCCACGATTAGATGAAGATAGCGATTCTTGGTACCTCTAAAGGCACAACCTTAAAGTGCTAGCCAGCGAACGGATACAATTGAGGTCCTCAAACGCAAACAATTTTTCTCTTTTTCCTCTTTACATTGTGCATGCATCACTTTATCAATATGTTGCGAGGGTCTCATCAAATTTTCAGCCTTTTTGTCACACATAGTGTAAGGCCCGAGAGAATAAAGATGATATTATTTTAATCCGAGGGTATGTAATTGGAAACTTTTGGAGTGTTGAATTATATTCCAAGATGTTTGCAATTATTTAGGATTGAAATGGAATTATTTAGGATTGAATTGAATTAAAAAGATTGAGCGAGGGCCACTTTGCAATTAGTGAAAAGTTGAGGGACTAAAGTGCAAATATGGAAAATTGAGTGGGACACTTGTCTTGGTCACCCCTTGAACGTGTCATTGTGCACTTTAAAAATTCAGAATTGCATGAGGAAAACCGAAATCTTCCATGGAAATTCTCAAGCTTTTATTTTCTTTAAAATTTCGATTCGTGTGAACTGTCTATCAGAATTTAAATCCGATTTCGGTTTTGAGCTCCTCTCACCAAGAGCTACACAAGGACGTAAGTTTTGTTACGTTTTGAGATGTTTTGAAAATATGATTTTGCTAGAATCGAATATGATTCGGATATGATGTTTCTGCTACCGTAGATATCATGTAATTGAAGTCAAATTAAAGAATAGACTATTTCTGTAATTGTTATGATTTTCGAAAGATATTGACTGAGATTTTGATATCAGAATTGTGTATTACTGATTTTGAATATACCGATATTGAGATTATGAGTTCTGGTATTATATTTGGGATGTTCAGATTGTATCGTTATGCCGTCGAAACATCAGTAGATTGATATTGATCAGATTCAGTAGTGATTTAGATTGATCAGATTCAGATATGATTTCGATTATATTGTGATGTCGATGATACGAATTGAATGGTGTCTTGTTCAGATATTGATCAGATTATGTACTGAGTTGAGTATTGATCAGAACAGATTGTGTATTGAATTATTCACTGACACAGCGTATTCGATATTGTCATTTCAGATTGATATGGACAGATTTGAATAGAGATCATCGTCTTCGTCAGACCCGGACGACAAAGGTATAATTCATGTGATATTTGGGAAGACATAACTCAAATCAGACCTCATTTGAGTTTCCCAATAAAATCACATACTAGAATAGTGTTTATGTTTTGATATGATTATGCTTTGTTTATAGATTTATATGCATTGCATTTCATATAGGAGAGTCTTGACAGACAGTCATACCTCTAGACGTTCGGTGTATCGTTACATAGGAGCAGACACCCTCCGACTGTAGATTATTCGATACAGATATGACCGAAGTCTAGGAATAAGACGTACGTTACCCCGATTGGAGAGTATGTAACAGACAGTGACGTCTTATTCACACCGGGATCCCTAGAGTCAGCATGGAGTCGAGTCTAGACATGATTTGACTAGAACTGCATGCGTTTATGGATGTGGTTTCATAGACTATGAAACCCGTTTTTATTGCTTTCAGTCATGATAGCATGTTTTTATGATTTGATTTGAGTTGCATGTTTACCAGATTCGAGTTGCATGCTTATTTGATGTGATTTCAAAGATTATGAAACTTATTGCGTTTAGTTTTATTCATGAGAGAATAATTCATGATTTACTTTGTGTATATGCATGTTTACCATGTTTTATACTGGGATTTATTCTCACCGGAGTTATCCGGCTGTTGTCTTGTTTTGTATGTGTGCATGACAACAGGTGGGGAAGAATCGGGGTCGAGAAGATGACAAGAGAAGACGAGTTTAGCGTGGTGATTCCGGACTTGTTATAGAGTAGGTGTTATTACTTGATTATAGTAGTTGAACCTTAGTTGACCTAGATAAATGTTGTACAAGATTTGTATTATTATACAGGATTTGTATAGTAGCATAATTTCATTACCTTCCGCACATTATTTTAAAAAGAAAAATTTTTAGACCCTGTTTATCTTAATTGATAATTAAATCCCAAAGATGATTAAGAAGAAAGATCAGCGTCCGGGTCCCCACAACAGGTGGTATCAGAGCGATAGATCCTTTAGATTGAGATAGAAAAGAATGAGCGGGGTAGATTGAATTTTTATTTCCTTGCATGTGATTGCTAGCATGAGAATTATGTTAATGTTGACTTACAGTGTGTGTGCTAGCATGAATTATTGCTTTCCCTATTACATGTTGTTTGTTACTTGAGTTGACTACAGCATGTAATCATCAAGACTGAATCAGAACCGAGTCTGGATCAGAGGTATATGATCAGAGGAGGGCTGAGACAGATTGTATAGATTGTGTACTAATGTGTTTGCTATTCAGATATACCGCCTCGGAGAATTCCAGAAAAGGGTAGTACTTCGACTGAACAGATAGGTGCATCCGAAATTCAGCTAGAAATAAAGATGAAAGAATTTCAGTTATTGCAACCGCCGACTCTGAATGGTATCGAGACGTCCGAAGATTGTCAGAACTGGTTTGATGACATAGAAATACTGTTCGATTTACTTGATTGTACAGATGAACAGAGAGTTAAAATGGTACCTTATCAGTTACGAGAAGCCGCCAGGAGTTGGTGGATTACCAGTAGAAGAATGTGGGAACAGAGAGGTACAGTGATTTCGTGGGAAATATTCAGAACTGAATTTTATCGACGATTTTTATCAGTCTCGTACCGAGAGGACAAGAAAGCAGAGTTTGAGAATTTGAGCCAAGGTCAGTTGAATATTGATGAATATACCGCCAAATTCTCTACTCTACTGCATTTTGTTCCTCAGATAGCTGGGAATGATGAAGCTATAGTAAATCAGTTCATCAGAGGGTTGAATTCGGAGGTAGTTGCATTTATGAATCTGCAGCGACCTTACCATTTTGCTGATATCTTGAGTAGAGCGAAGTAGAGCTGAGGCGAGTCTGATTAGACAATTGACAAGGTTGTGTGTGAAGCAACCTCAGACACAACAATCCCCTCTTCGATATGATCACGGCAGTACGAGTGGGAAGTAAGATTTGCTGAAAGCTCGGAAGAAACCATTCAAGAAACTAGGAAGCGATTCATCTAGCTCCAGCGTTTCTGGTCCAAGCCATACTGGAGTGTATTGCAGGAGTTGCGGAGGGAGACATCCCACCGAGCAATGCCAGGGAGTGACTGGTAGATGCAATATTTGTGGACAGCCGGGACACTTTGCTAAAGTCTGTCCCCAGAAGCGTTCCCGAAGATTGTAGGGAACAGAGTTCAATTGAAAACACAGATCCAGAATTCACAACATGTAATATTCTTTATGATTCTATTGCATATGTATTGATATATACTAATGCATTTGTTAAGAATACCTTTGACTGAGTTGCATGGAAATATGTTGTATCTGTTGGGTTTGTATGTACTGTAGTATTGATGTCCTTGCTTGTTGAGGAAATGTTGATATCAGAGACTTCTGTATATATTGTATACTACAGTAAGATGAGAATGAAATAGAAATAGATTATGATGTACTTGTGTTTTCTGATTTGAACGCATTATTGATATGTATATGCGGAACAAGTACAGACATATTGTAGAATTTTTTCCAGAAATGGTAAGAGTCAGATCAGAGATGACTGATCAGTGGAGATACCACGATAATGATTCTAGATTTAGAATTCCTTTGATATCTGTATTGTATATGACTCGATTAATACAGAAAAGAGCAGATTGCATCCCTATGTATTCAGTAGATTTACTGAAATCGAGCATAGCATTAGCTAGATTTGTCAATGATAGACGAATTAACTGATATTGCCCATATAAGATTTTAGAATTGCTTTATATCAGAAAGATAGATTTCAGAATTGAATTCAGATCAGATATTGATTGTTGTTTTAGAATTCAGCCTAGAATAACATTGAATGTACAGAATGATACAGAATGAATTGAAAGATCAGTCAAAGAGTACTGACCAGGAGATACATCTGATTTAGTGTTGCTCTTTGGCATGTTTCAGTATATTCAGAGATGTTCTGATGATTTTATGCTTGTTATATCTGTGAGATTTTGATATATTTCTAGCATTTGATTGATTGAAGAGAATATCTGAAGATTGTATTGAATATTCTGAGAACTATAATGATTGTATACAGAAATTATTCAGATAAGAATCCTGCTTGAAACAGATTGTATTCAGAATATGCGTTATCTGAAGTTAGTATACAGATTGACTTTGACACAGTTGCGGTTATGATCAGTGAATGAAAGATATGGAGATCAGAAATTTCAGAAATGTCAGAATTGTCAGAAATGCATTTTGTCTGATTTGGCAGATTATTTTATTTGACTGTTGTGTTATATCTGCTGAGTATTGTTATTGTTCTAAATCAGTATTTGAGACATCTTATATGGTTTTGGGGAGCATATTTTATTTGCAGATGAGATATAACAGTTGATCAGAATGACATGAAGATATTTACCAGAAATCCTTGTTTTATGAGTTCACTGAACTCACTAGATCTGTATAGGATTTTGATATTACTATTGTTTTGAATCCGTATATGCTACAGATTATTGTGAACCAGCGAGAGTATATACAGTTTCAACCGAATCAGAGCTGAATTCGAGAGTTACAGTAATTCAGGAATGTGATCAGAATGTTCAGAACTAGATTTTTATAATCAGAGACGAATAACGGATATGTCATTTTGTGTTTTGTATGAGACTGATTATCTTATGATGTCAGATGTGTCAGAATTGTACAGCAAAGCTTGATATCGATAATCAGAGCCGAATACCAGGTAGGTATATTTTCTTTTATTTATGTTATTAACTGATTGGTTATACCGAATAGTCCAAGTCTGAAATCACAGATAGGGTCAGAAATGCATCGTGGTGGATTCAGTTTTTAGTTTGATGATTGAGAATGTGTTATATTTGAGCAGATAGTTTGATGTAGACAGATTAGATTAGCTATGACAGAATTTGTATTGAAATGTTGGCAGAAATTGTACTGATATGTCTAAATCGCTAACAGAAAATACAGAAAGAAACAGAATTGTATAGATCTAAATAGAAATGAGAGTACATTTCTATGGCTTTCGTAATGAAATTACCGCCATTTTCTATAGATTGTGATATAATATGATTGTGATTGACAGATTGTTCAATCTATATATTATTAGTTTGTACAAGATGATGTACAAACATGACCAAATGACACAGATTGATGTCAGAGAAGTGGTCAGAGTAATCAGAATGCCACAGCAGAATATATCAGATTGTGATTTTTGATTGATTTTGTACTTGTGACAGAATATATCATGAGCTTTCTTTTAGATTCTTCACAGATTGACAGACTGTCAGAATATTTTATCCAGATATTGGAAGATTTTGGTAGAGTTATAGAGTGCTGGATGTTAGCACTAATTGATATGACTTATTATCACTGCGTGACAATAACTATCAGCTTATCAGATGGGTAATGAGATAGTTATAGACAAGACAGTATACGGTGAATACTACAGATTTCTTTTGAAGAAAATTAGAAGGAAGATGAAGATAGTTCAGAATGGACAGACTTAAGAAACCAACGTCGAATGATGACGATTGGTACTTGAAGCTGAAGATGGTATATGTCCTTGATCGGGATAAACTGATTTGATAACAGCAGATATTACTGATATATGATGAGCTATAGATTGGTTTATACGGATGTTGTAAAGCCAGTAATGTGAGATTGATTCTGTCAGAAGGACTGGAGAAGTATTATGACATTATACTTAGTAAATTCTTATTCCAGACTGGAATCAGATATTTGAGTTTTGGTTTAAACTCTGTTATGCATTTCTTCTGATATCTCTGAATTGATTGTTTATGAGTTCGAGGACGAACTCAAATCTAAGAGGGGGAGAAATGTAAGGCCCGAGAGAATAAAGATGATATTATTTTAATCCGAGGGTATGTAATTGGAAGCTTTTGGAGTGTTGAATTATATTCCAAGATGTTTGCAATTATTTAGGATTGAAATGGAATTATTTAGGATTGAATTGAATTAAAAAGATTGAGCGGGGACCAATTTGCAATTAGTGAAAAGTTGAGGGACTAAAGTGCAAATATGGAAAATTGAGTGGGACACTTGTCTTGGTCACCCCTTGAACGTGTCATTGTGCACTTTAAAAATTTAGAATTGTATGAGGAAAACCGAAATCTTCCATGGAAATTCTCAAGCTTTTATTTTCTTTAAAATTTCGA